>NW_010519063.1:29522-29738 GCF_000687285.1 Phaethon lepturus | reverse complement strand
ATAGTAGGAATAATAATAAATAATTATAAATAAATAATAAGGACTGAAATTCAGGGGAATGAAGGCACGCCACCATGCAGACAAGACCGGCCTTGATGCATCTCCAGTGACCCACAGGCAGGGCGGGATGGAAACAGCCTGCAGCAAGAAAGCGGCTAAGAAGCCACCGCAGGCATCGGCTGGCGGGGGGGGGTCCACCACCTCCGGAGGCAGGGG
>NW_010519063.1:21652-29512 GCF_000687285.1 Phaethon lepturus | reverse complement strand
GCTGGGAGGGATCACATCACTTCGGGAGCGAGGGAGGAGACTACCGAGGGCGGCAGAAGGGAAGGTGACCACTTACAGTTTCTAAGGGCAGCTCTTCGTTACCTGTGTAACTCATGTAGTTGTTGAAGGGTGTTCCCGTGAAGTGCGTCTGGCCACAGGTGTCGTTGGTAGGGTCTGGATCCCGACAGAGCTTACTCTTTGGGGTGGGGGCGGTGTCGGCACAGAGGTCTCCCGTCTCCATAGACGGAGTTGTCTCCCTGCAGGGATCGTCACAAGATTCCCGCTCGCTCACTCCCTTAAAGACATGGTACAGCCCCAGGACGTGCCCCACTTCGTGGATCATGGTGTTGGTGTGTCCGTGCATACCGTAATACGCAGGGTTGAGGACAACTCCACCTGGAATCCCAAGAACAGAGAATGTCACCCCGGGAAAGAGACAGCAAGCAGGCACTGTTACTCACCTGTGCTAGGTAAAGTTCCTCTCATTGTGCTTCCAGGTCACAAATGAGGTGCCAGACGGAGACCTGAAGAGGGAAATATTCACCCTCTTGTAGGCTGGGAAGAGAGCTCCTTTGCCTTCTTGGCATGGAATAGGGTGGGTGGTTTTTCTTTCACTTCTAACGTCTTCAGTTGTTTCAGCTCTCATTTCCCTCTGTACCTTTTGACATGTTTATAATTCAGCGTCTGCTTTGGTTCACACTTAAAACTCCGAAGTGGAGACAGAGCACCAAACTGAGACATGCTGTGGGTTTACAGGGATAATCTTTTAAACCAAAGGAAAGATGACCTTCCCTAGCCTAGACAGGTGGCTCAAGCCTACCAGTTCCCATGGCAGGTGAGGAGAATGAGGTGCCTAGCAAATTCTTGACACACTTGGCTGTGCCAACTCAAGCCACCTCCAGCACAAGTCCATATGAAGATTCAAATGCACTGCCTCTGACCCCCGTTGAGAAAGCATCAGTGGCCTAGTGCTTCACCCACCAAACCAGACCCTAAGGAGTAAATTTAAACTCATACAAGGTGCTGTTGCAATCCACTAAGCTTTACCACAAACCTGACTCCAATTCTTCGCGTATTTTGGAGTGGGTTTTTCCAAAACACCACTTCTGAAGATCCCTTCCTCTCCTTCAGAGGGGTTTGTGTGTGGGCGAGGTGCACCAAGTGAACCAGGTGAGAACCCCCCACCCATCATGGTCCTACTCCTCTTCACTGGGGCGCTCTGGCCCCTTGACTCAAGGTTCAATCTCCAAGCCACTTTGGTGCAGGCTCAACTGTCAAAGATGCTGGAGCACAGGTATGGATTAAGGCCCCCAGAAACTGCCCAGAGCTGCCACCTCATACTGACAGCAACAGCATGGAACTGGACCCATGCGCTGATCCTGCCCTAAGCTGTGCCTTGGCTGCAGGACAAGGTGCTTTCCCTCTCCTGCCCACCCACCTGAGATGGGAAGAACAAGGGTCAATGGTGCTGAGGAAAGCCAGGTGGAGCAGAACCTTCCCTTTGCTCACTGCCAGCATCACCAACTCCTGACCGAGGATGCACACCCAGTACCGACAACTCTGTACCACATCTGCTGGGAAACTGTCCACGGAGGATGCTCAAGAACAAAACTTACCTCTCTTCTGTGGCCTCCTTTTATTTCTTTACTTCGCCCAAATGAAAATCTGTTTGGAAACTCTGCATTTTTTCCCTGCTTTGAGGCTTTTCATTGGCCATTTCCTCCCCTCTCCTCTTCTCGTTTCCTTGCCCCATCCACTTTTCCACGCCGCCTTACGCTGGAGGAGCAAGGGCTGGGGAATATCAGCAAGACAAGAAGGCAAAAAGCAGACCCCAGCATGTGCCCAGGCTGACTCCAGGCAATACCTCCGTGGCACGGGAGGCTGTTTTTACCCAACTACTTTTAAACTAGACAGCTTGGATGACGGTGCAGTGAATAGCTGGCTCCAGCACAGCTTGCCCCCTCCTTTGCAGTGCCCTGGAGGATTTACCATGCCAGCTACCTCACAGCAGAGCCTCTGCTACTGCATCTTTGCTGCCGATTGCTGCCCCTGCCAGCAAAGTTAAAATTGGCAGAGGGCCATCGTATGATCCTGCCTCCAGCCACAGCACAGACTGCTTGAAATCTGCTCCTGGATCAGCTCCGTGCGCTACTGGACTACTTCATGTCCTCAAGTACAGGGAGTTCCTTCCAAGAGAGGGCTTTCTTCGGATCATGGTGTCCCTGGCAGGACACCAGCAGGACTGTGACTCTTCTGGTGGAGCCATGGTGGGTGACACTGGGCTGGAAAGGGGCCTTCAGAGATATCCTGAGCAATTCTCTCGAGCCCAACAAGGTTGTGAGAGGATGAAGAAATAATGGTGGCATCTTCTACAGAGCATTCTGCACGTGTGGCTCATGTAGGAGCCAGGAGACACCACTGGACTGTGAAGTGGCACCATTTTCTTAGGCTAAAAATTCGTGTTAGTTGCTATTCCTCCCCACAGCGTGGATCTTATGCCCAGGGCAGTTTGTTGGCTTGAGGCAAAAGACAGGTCATAAAGTACCTACATTCTCTTTTTCCCTTTCTCTCCAGCTGTAAAACACCAGAGCAGAGGACCTTGCATCCCATCAGTCAGCTCTTGGCCCTTTAGTTGACTGGAGATGGGGCACAAGAAGATGCAGAGGTTGAAAACTCCTTTTGGAACCTTCATGTTGTATCCTGTCAATCATTAGGTTTTGGCAAGCCGTTCCCCTCTCATTTATCAGGCTGGTAAATGCTATAGATGGCAAACAGCATCCCATTGATGGGGAACCCAGTAGATACATTAAAAAAAAAAGCTGCTTCTCATTTTAGTCAAAATGAGAGAAGAGAGAACAGAAAGAAAAGGCATCGCTGCAGCCAAGCCCCAGCAGCGCAGGGGGCTGCCTGCCCAAAGGTCTGAACGGAGGAATGAGTACACAGAAAGAAAAGAGTTTTCATAAACAAATAGATGTGATGTCAAAGCCCTGCACGCATCCTGTGGCACCAACCACGAGGAACAGGTTTAAGCACCAGGGGCACAGGAAGCCCTGCGACCAAACAGCCCTCCTCCCAGCAGAAACCCAACACTCTTCCCATGTGGGGGAATAAGTGGGGATTCCAGTGCAGGGAGGGAGAAAACTGTCACAGGGGAGGGAAGCCAAGGCTGGGATACCCTGTCCCTCCCGCCTCCCTGCTGGCTTCCCCTATCCTATTCCTCCTCCACACTCCACAAGGATGGTCATATTTTTAGTACTTTTTTTTTTTTTTTTACAGCTAATTAGATGGCAGGATTAGTAACTGCATGAGAACTCTGCCTTCCTTCCAGAATGTCCCTGTCCCTCCAGCCCCTGATGAGCTGGGAGAGCTCCCAGATTTGGGCCAGGAAGTTGTATTTCCCCTCTGCAGGGTCCTGGCTGTGAAGGCAAGATGTGAAAGCGTTTGTAACCTCCCAACAAGATCAGCCTCCCCTCTCCCTCATCTGCAAGTCAGGCTTTCCTTCTCACCTCTGCCTCCTCCTGCCCCAGGAGATGGTCTAAACTATGCTTTAAGTGAACTCTCCATCTCATGCCTGACAACCAGCCCAAGGAGGCCCCCAAGGTCAGCATGTAGTCAACCAAGCTGAAAACGTCAGCTGAAAAAACATCAAGGGGGTCCAGCACACCAGGCAGGTGAACCAGAGTCTTCTTTGGACTTGCCCACCAAAATGAGGCCAGGCAGCTGGAAAGCTGCAGGGCTGGTGTTGCCACATACTTGCCCTTCAGACCAGACCTACCAGCTACAGAGCTGGTAAGATGCCCAAGGTCAAGCCTCAACTCCAAGCAGCAAGAGATGCCCAGTCCATCAGTACAGTGAATGACTCGCACTGGTGTGGACCCCACCTCACCTTCACTCACACATCCCTTTGGAAGCTCCCAGTCCCAGTACATCACCCCGCTTCTAACCACGATCAATGGCAATGATGAAGGACTGGTTCAAGCCAGCCATCAAGAAGCCAACCTGTTCCTGGGCCAGGGCTGTTGCAGAGGACACACGCTTAAGCAAGCACGGGATATTTAAACAGCAAACCGACAAAGCTGAACCTGTATCATAGGGCCAGTCTTCCCCAAACACTGAGTCACGGCAATTAGTGGAACAAACGCATGACGGTTAGTCAGACAGGAAGATGGCCATTGCTTAAGGTACCTTTCATGGAACGCCTGGCCCTCCTTCAGGATTCACTGACCTCAGCCAGATATATATGAGCTGGCCTCAGCCAGATATGAGACTCAGCTTATATAACTACAGAAAGTATTTATAACATCAAATATTCACAATTCCCTTGCCTTTTGACCATGTTTATGCAAGGACAGTTCACATGCAGCTACACATGAGGTTTAAAGTGTCTGCATTATTACATTGCTAGGGTTTTTGAGGCAAGGCTTTCCACTGCAAAGAACTAAGGATTTTTTTTTGTAGGACAGGAGTTCTTTGACTCCTTGTGTTTTGTAGTTAAAAAGATTTACTTCAAAGTTCTCAGAAAATTCATTCCAGACTCCAAGCAAGAGCTCTGAGTTTGAGAGCAACTTACTGTGCTATGGTGGAAAGACTGAGACAGACAGTATGGTTAGAGGGAGTGGTGCAAACAGACTCAAGATCTTCTACCTCTGCTACTAGCTGGCTGCAAGTTGACTCTGTCTAGGAGCTCCAGAGCAGCGGAAATACTGCCTATAAAAGTGTCATAGACCAGTTCACCCTCTCCAAGTCAGTAATTCTCTCTTCTGCTTCACTGAATGTAGTTGCTGTTGGTTGGTATTACTACTGGTCTAAAATGGTAAACCATCCTTAAACCTTCAGAAAGGCTGCTTGAAATTCAGATTTACTCAGGAGAATAATCTGGAGAGCAATAGATCTGCAAGTCATCAGCAAAGGAATGGTTGCTTAATTTCTGGTAGCCCAAAGCCAAACATAGGTGAAGAGAACTGATGAAAAAAGTTTGCTGAGGATTTCCAGCAGGTGAGGACTCCAACAGGAAAATGAGGAGGACCCTCTTGAAAGACACACTCAAGGGTCACAAAAGCATGGTTTCTAAGGAGCTCAAAGTCCAGATGGCAGATTAAAAAACATCTAGAGAAGAACTAATGGAGAACAATTTGGAAACAGTATGTTTAGTGAGCTTTGGGATGAGAGGAAGAGTTGAAATAAAAGAAGGGAAGGCAGATGGAGAGAAAAAGTTTCATGGTACTTCTCTTGAAAACATTTAAGAAAGTCCAGTTCAGAGAGACAGAGTGCGAAACCTGACTAAGAGTCTCAGGAGCAAAGAGGCAGGTTATCTTCTTGGAAAAGTTGAGTCAAACTCAAGGAACCAATTTGATTCATCAGGAGAACCGATGTAGGGAAAAATCAGCGTGGCATTTTTGATCCATGGGAGCAGACAGTGGCATGAGGGAACAGGGCCTGTGTGCTGACCTTAAAGTATTTAGGTCAGGATAGACAGGAGATTAGCAAGATTCAGTGCAAGGGAAGGAGACTGTCTTCTTGGAGACAGCCTCCCCTCTTGTGTAAAGACCTGTCTCCATCCCTGGTCACTGTTAAGTCCTTAAAGCTCGGGAATTTTTCTCAAACTACTAATCATTCCTCCCAAGGTTTTCCTTGCTCTTTCCTCACTCCTTTACCTCCACATCTACCGAGATTCTCCAGTGGCTTCTTTTTGTAAAAGCCATATACTCATGACCTGCTCAGTCCTAAGGTTCTTCTGTGCTGGACAATAATATACATTGTGCATAGTATAACACACTTGATGATGTGGTGGAGCCCACTGTTTACAGTGGTGGGTTTACCACCGACCCTCCCGAGTTCATTAAATGTAAAACTAAGGACAATCTTGAACCAAAGTCTTCAGTTTGTGTCAGAGCCTCAAAGAAGTTCAGATCCAGCTTCATACTTCACAGCTCTGGCACCAGAGCCAAGACAACACCCCTTTTTTCCCCTGAACCTCTGCAGTAAAACCCTGATGCAACATTTCTAGATGGTGCCACCACTTGTGTCCCTGGCTGGACACAAACTGAGACCAGAGCTCAATGCAAGCTTTTGATGAAACCGGTTACCCTGATTACCCTTCCGTACATCTCCTTGCGAGCCTTTGGAAGGGGTTTGAAGAGAACATGTGTGGCTGAAGCACTTGCTGTAGTAAAATGATTGTCAAGCTGAGCCTTGGAAGCGATTTCTGGAAGCTGAAGGAATAAGTTTTGTGGAGATTTGCCTTCCTCAACATGCAACCGTAGCAATAGGCTATTGAAAAAACAGTCCTGAAACTCATTGAGGGAGGGAAGCTGGCAAAAAAGAACTTTCAAACAGGTCTTTAACAGCAGTGTAAAACTTTTAAGGGTTGAACATCATGCACTTGTAAAAGCAGAAGGTCTAGGTCTGCTGTGCAGGTGTCAGGAGTAATTATTTCCAGTTACTTATTGAAAAACACTTTAGATGTTTTGACTGCAAAGCATAAAGGGCTTTGCCAGAAAACTCAGACACTGAAGAGGTGGAGGGAGAGGCAGGAAAAAGAGACACAGCAGAAATAGGAGAAAGCACACAATACATTTACATTCTGGTGAAGTAGTTGCCATTTTGACTGCCAGGACTGATGACCTTAAGGGTCTGCCTTGAATTCACTGAAGCCAAGGAGAACCTGCTTTGCCTCCAGCAGGTAGTAAGCCAAGTTATAAAAACATGGTTTAATTTGATAGTCATCCTCACTTTCGCAGCTGGATTCGGAAGTGGCCAGCGCTTGCTGCCTGCTGAGCTCTGGAGTCACTGGTCTGAAATCACTGACACTCCTGTTTTATCTGTTTGTCATTACGTGCTGCAAGGTGAATGACACCATTTCTAGAATCCTGGAAAATAGACCTGAAGGGTCCCAGAGAAGCCAAATGCAAGTTTAAACCCTTCTCCAGAGCCTGCCCTGATGGTGCCCTGCAGCTCTCCCCAACCCCTCTGCCCCACTGCCTTCACCATTAAGATTCTCATAATAACCTGGAAGCCCCTTGTCAGGGTGTAACCCCACCATCTTATCCACATGGACATGGGGAATAGGCAGCTCCTTCCATTAGAGCAGCAGCTATTGATACACCCAAAGCCTGTTATCACAACCTTCTTGTTAAACATCCTCAATATTGAGCCAAATCATGGCTGCCTCTTTTTGCCCAGTCAACCACGAGAGAGGAAAGCCAACAACACTGAGACCCCATGAGTGGGCTACCTTACTTACCCAGGTGACTAAGGGCCTCTTTATCCCATGGCCAAGTGGCAGCACCAGCCAACTCCTCCCTCACCGAACTGGCAAAGTAAACATTGAGAAAGTGGGTGCTGTTCAGCTGCAGTGCCTCCTTCAGCTCCTTCACGCTCATGTACGCCCTGCAAGGACAAGGGAGAGGAGATAGTCAGCATAGGCTTCAACGGAGCAAAGAGGAAAAGCAGGAGCCACCCATAGATATCCTGGAAAGGGCACAGCAGACCTGGAGACCCCATACTCAGCTCTCTGAAACCAACAGCGTTTGGTAACGTGTGGCACAATTCAGCAAGTTTCACAGGATGTACCATGACACTACTAATTCTTCTCTGCAAGGTGCAAGTTCTGCTAGTGAGGGAGGTGGGAGGCAGTCATGCAAATCTGAAGTAATTTTGCTAATTATAGTAGCTTTGTTGATGAGTTCTACTCTTAGAGAAGGTTTTCCAACAATGGGGACAGAATAGACCCCAGAGGATAGGATAAAAGGAGACAAACTGGGAGGAGAAACAATGGGAGAAGAAAGGAAATGCAGAGGTCAGTCCTGCTAGGGAAAAAGAGAAGGAGTTTGGCATCAGAAAAGTGGAATTTGGGGGGGG
>NW_010519063.1:21276-21621 GCF_000687285.1 Phaethon lepturus | reverse complement strand
GGGGAAGTGGGTTTTCCTCAAGGTGTGAGGAGAAAGGAATCCAGAACTCCAACTGGTTCCAACATGAGTTTTCAGGGGTTGTCCCTAACACAGGGCAGGACAGGAATGGACATCAAACCTTATTCTTGGGAGCAAAGGAGGGTGTGCCAGCTGGGGCCAAGAGTCTCTTCTCCAGCTTCTCTGGTCTGTCTGGAGTAGCTCATAACCATGGTCCTCCACCCTATCCTTTTCCCCAGGACAACCAGTATGCCAGAGGTGGCAGTGCATGGCAAGAACAAGGGGTCCCGGAAGAGCACAGGCATGTAACACATCAAGAAACATGCTACCTCCCCCCCATCCCTGCAT
>NW_010519063.1:19978-21245 GCF_000687285.1 Phaethon lepturus | reverse complement strand
CGGGAACAAAAGGTATCTTAGAATCTACTTCAAGAAATCTCTTCTAGCTCTGCCCAAAATGGACCTTGGGGGAGTGCTGTGTGCATGCCCCCAGCACTGAGCCAACAGCAGGGCCCTCTCCACACGCACCCCCCTCTCTGCACATGACCCAAATCCTCTCTGAGAGGTGGTCTCAGATATCTGCAGAAGCACAGGAGCTCCCAAAATAAGCTTAATGGGGAGAGGGGGACAGCTCTGGAGACGGATCTATCAAAGGGCGTGTTTAGTGAGGAAAGCCTTCTGACAACACTGCTGGCTGTCTCTCCTCCCATCTCCAGAGCTGGGAATAAATTTTTCTGCAGGAGCAGAAAAAATACTGGAACAGGGACATTCAAGACATCATTTCTAAAGGGCATGGAAAGTAGTGGGCTGGGAGAGGCAGATAGGCAATAAGCCTTGCAGCAGAGCAGTAACACCCATGGGTATGTCTGGGTGTCCACAAAATGATCCTCACAACGTGGCATATCTCTTGGCACTTGGAGAAAAAAAACAAACAAACAAACACAGCCATCAGGAAATTTAGGTTTCACTCTCCCCTCTGCGTGGTTGTTTCTCCACAGGTCAGAGGTCTATATTGCATTCACTGGTACAGAGTTGATCTTTATGGAGTTCATGTTCTCAACTGTGTAAAACCATCAGGATCTAACTTAATAATAACAATAATAATTTTAGTAAATAATAGCAGTGGGATTGTAGGGCCTTGGACTGTGCTGCAAATGCCAAGTCTTTTAAACCAAGTGCTATCATTTCCATCATCAGTGCCATTAACCTCATGGGCCGAGACAACATTAGGACAGGTAACCCTAGAAGACCTTGTCTCTAAGTCTTCAAAATCCAAGGACCCTGACCCAAGGTTTGTGAAGCCATTAATTTAAGAGTTTCTAAGCAGGAAAAAAAACTCATGGAAAGGCTTCAAATACATCACTGTGGAATGATGATGGAAATGCACCATTGTGGAAATATGTCATAAGAATGACTAAACCTGCAGCATAAGGCCAACAGCAACATTAAGGTGGTGGAAAGCATTTCACTTATTCCCATGCTTCCAGGAGCAATTGGCATCTCTGTGTTGCGCAAAGGGATTATGAAGGGAACGTGGTCATTTACTTTACACCGGACCAGCCGTGAAGGCACATCAGCTATATTTGAACGGGCAGCTTCTGTAAAAGTGGTGTCCATTAGTGCATTCCTCACCGCATTGAATTATGGAAGGGAGGACAAAAAGGTG
>NW_010519063.1:9351-19947 GCF_000687285.1 Phaethon lepturus | reverse complement strand
TGAAGCCTGGGCTAAGGGAAAGAGGCACGTTCTCATCCAAGATGCAAAGTGAGAAGGGAAACCAAGAGATGTGCAAATACACTGTTTGAGATGGCAAGATCCCTAGTCAAATTAATATACGGACTTGTTTAGAAAGAGAGAGGTTGCTACAGCAAATGGAAGAGAAGGAGGGAAAAGTGAAAAAATAGAGGAAAAGGATTCCAGAAGTAGACTACAGCAGGATGGCACGTGGAGCAGAGCTTCGTAAACCCAAGGGCCACTTCCCTGGATCTGAAATAACAGAGACTTCCAGAAGCCATTGCTGACTTGGGAGGTGTCAGATAATCAGGATCTGCTGACTACATCTCCCCTACCAGTCAGCCCCCATAGGCCATCCTGGGCTGCAGACATCTCACCCACCTTCCCAGTGACAAAGCAGCTCTGAAACTTGAGTTACTTTAGAAAATCTTGGCCGGACTTTATGGCAGCATCTAATGGCAAGATGAGATGACCAGCTTGTCTTCACCAGGCCCCGAGATCTCCCACCACAAAACAGCATTCCCAGAACACTTTCCCCAGCCACATCAGCCTGCGGAGAAAAAACTCTCCCAACCGGAAACGGCAAATTAGGAGAACATGATCTCTTCTGTGATGTCTCGCCTGAGCATCCCAGACACGCGCCACGCTGACGCCATCCCTTCAACCCAACCAAGACGGGAGCAGGCCGGGAGGAATAGATAGGGAGAAGAATAAATAAACCTGAAGGACATATTTGTGGCATGACTCGGAAGGAAGAGAATTAAAAATTTCATAGAAATAGAGCGTAAGGAGGGGGAAGGGGGAGAGAAAGTCTCCTTCACGCACCAGAGCTGCTCGGGGGACACAGACTTAAAAATAACGTTGATTCCTGACCCATGATATCTTGGAAAAATGGCCCCAAACCCTTCCAGGCTGTCCAAATTCCGAGCGCTGACGTCAGCCCTATTCAGAGGGATATTCCCGCCGCCCCTCTTCTGGAGACATGATGTTTTTCTGGCTGCCGCCTGCCATTCCCTTGACACTAGCAACATTTTTTGTCAACCCCTAATTATAAATAACTGTAGTTTCCTCCATTGAGAGATTCAGATAGTTCAGGGCTGTGTCAGGGGTACAGGGAGCAGTTCCAGTACCAAGAGATACTCAGATGAGTTGGATGGACAAGGAGAGGAGAGGACGCCAATTTCACCCACTATGGCATGGAAAACACAAATATCCTCCTGCTGGTGTCCCCAAAGACACGAACGAGACCAAGACCAAAACAACCCTAGAATGGGCAACTCTGATTCCCCTCAATCCACGTTTCCCACTGGCATCCTTAGCTTAGACAAGGAGCATGTAACTGGCGTCTTTGCCTGTTGCTTACTGCCAAGGTCATGCTCTCCCTCTTCTTCAGCGCTTCTGTGATTTTCCCGGGGGAAGGCAGAGCAGCCTTTGGTCTCCACAAAAAGCCTAAATGACAGCCCTTTCCTCTGCTCCCCAAATAGCTTCTCAATGCCTACAAATCTGGAGCATTCCAAACTAGATGGTATTTACAGCAGGGTGGGCACTGCAAGTCAACACACAAACACAAGGAAGGCCAGAAGGACACATGAAGGCACAGCTATGAGCTAAGCCGCAAAACAAAACAAAAACAACCTCCAAAGAACAGGGCAGAGGATAGAAGAGAGACAGAGAAGGGCCATCAGGTTTTCCAGATTCAACACAAATGTTTTTCCAAGAGCATCCAAAACTCATTGGTGAGCAACTACCTGCACGGTAATACCACCTTGACCTGGGGAGTATTTGCAACCCTGGGAAAATGGAGCTTGTGAGAAGAATATAGGCAACAGTAGAGAGAGGAGGGACAGGATTTGCCATGATTAGCAAAGAGCGCAGGCATGAACACCATCTGAAGTGATGGTATTTGAGAGAATAAGTCCAGATATGAGGGCCTCCCTCATGACGGCGCTGACCTGTGATACTGTTGACTTAAAGTTCTGCTGAATGACACCAGCTGACAATCTGACTCTGAGGCAGGCTTAGGTACTACACTGCATACCGTTTTACCCGTGGGACTTATGGTTGGCAGAAAGCAAGACAGGGGAGAAGCCTGGGCCTTGTGTTGCTCTACAGCAGCACAGTGGAGCCACACTGATGCTTGTGTGGTCCTGGTGCTGGGTCAGCAGCATGTGGCTCTGTGTGGGACTTAACGGTGTGCTGTCATTGTGTGACATTTCAGGCTATCAAAAAAAGGAAAGGGAGATTAGGTGCAGCAGGTTCTGTGACTGTGTCACCATAGAATAGTGGAATCACACTCATAACTGCAGATGGAGAGGACCTCCACAGGACATCTAGTCTGACTCCCTTGCTCAAAACAGGGCTAATTAAATCAGGTTGCTCAAGGCCATGTCCAGCTGAGACCTGAACAGCTCTGAAGACAGAGGTTTCACAATTTCTGTTGGCAACCTATTCCAGTATTTAGCCACCCTCACGGTAAAAGTATTCCTAATGTCTAATCCAAATTTCTCATGTTGCAACTTGTGTCCATTGCTTCCTGTGCTATCATCATGCATCTCTTCTCAGATTCTTGCTCCATCTTCTCTGTATCATCCTATGACATCAAATGTGAAAGCCAAACAACTACAACTTTGCATGGAAAACTATTACTGCACTAGACCTTAACGTGGTAAGGTCTAAAAAGCTTCCTTTCTGATCAGTTGGAGAGAGGGGGGGGGGGGGGGGGGAACAAACAAACAAACAAAAAATCCACACTCCATCCATGATCCCAGGCCTCCCTGGAGAACCCTCATAGCCCTTTCTAATGTGCTTCTCCTTGGACAATTTTGTCCTAGCCCATGGGGCAGACAGCATCTTTGTACTCGTGGATCTAAGTCAAGCTCTGGGCTGGCTTGGTTAAAGGATACTCTGGACAGAGCTGTTGCTGCCAGAAATTGCTGCTTGGAAAAGCGGCATCAGAACCACTGCTGGTACACAGGTGGGAGAGAGGAAAGGATTTGCTAATCTGTGGGGCAGTAGAATGGACAACCAAGCTGTAACACAAGCCTCATGTGGTTTAACATGGGAGAAGGGGAGCAAGAATGGCACTTTTAGTGACAGCCATGTTATAACAGGAAGTCTTGGGGCCACAAAAGTGGCCATTACCACTGAAAGGCAAGAGATGGCACTTCCAAATGAAAAGCAAGGCCAGCACGTACCCCATGCAGTACCATAAATCAAGCTGAATTCTCTGGGTACTGCAAAGGATGCAGTGTGTAATGCCACAGGAATTCCACTGCAACTCAAAAATAGGAGTCTTTTCCCTGTAGACATTTCAGAGGGGATGTGGGAGTGGGGCTGGGTGGAAGTTGTCCAAGTGCCCTCCATGGACAGCTGGAAAATACTTGAGACACAGCCAGCTCCAGCTAACCATACAGCCTAATGAAGTCACAGGGGATTCCTGGCTCTGATTTCATGTCCTTCACCCACCACAAGGAAATTCCTCTTCCTACTCCCCACCAAGCAGGGAGGCTCCCTTTTTCCCCAGACCTCTGCTTGACAAATGAGGAATCCCTCAGACTTCCCAGGATGAGCACCAGCCTGCCACTAACATTTTTAGTGTGCCAACACCATGTTCCCTCAAGGCTGCAAAGGGTTAAAGCAACACACAGCAACCTTGCTTCTGAGACACCAGCCAAGAGCCCAAGAACCACAACTCAATCCTTGAAGGCAGGTGCTGAATCAAGTGCCATGGGTATTTTTGGAGAGCAGACCCTCCAAACTCTCCATATCATCAGTGAAGAGAGATGCTCCTCCAGACGGTGAGCCAAAGTGAACATCTTCTGATTCACCTCTACCAAAGGGCTCCTCTCCATGGTGACTCTTTAGGGGGTCTCTGCTTGCATACGTGAATCCTCCTTGCTGGAATTTGTGAACCCTCATCCCTATTCCCAGCACATGAACTCCCAGCTGATGCTCAGCCTTGCCTCGCTTCTGCTTTGCCGCAGGCAGACCAAGCCCACTACCACTATGTAAACAGGACATGGTACCATCTTGGTGCAGCACACGAGCCAAGATGGGTTACTTGGTCCGCCTCCGGACTAGACTGACGGTGGTTATCCTAATGCAGCTGCCTCACACTCCGGGTTTACCTGCCCTGGAATTTCTGTTGTTAATGCAGCTGCAGGGAGGTGCTGTATTTTTAGGCAAAAGCTTAAGTCCTTTTGTACTATTTAAGACTACTTGCATCCCCATGATCATGGTCTAGGAGGTCTAACTCCAGTCCAGCACTGTACTGGTATGCCACACACATCATTGCCAGCATCATGACAACTTGACAAGGCAGCAACATCCAAATGACTCATCTGGACAGGCCTTGGTAACACAGCCAGACACAAACACACAAGAGGTGAAGGGAAGGCTGAGGAACAGCCAGACATTCACCTGGGATCATGGGAGGCACAACACTGCTGGAGTAATACCCTCTGTAGTCCTCAGGAGCCTCTCATCAGCTTCACTGGGTAGAACAACCTAGGGAGCAGCCATCACTGGCAGCACCGCTTAAAATTTGCATGAGTGGCTAAGTATCAAGATGTCAAAGAGGGCAACAGGACAAAACTCTCCTACTTGAGGGCCTTCAGGATCAGGGGTTCCCCTTATGCGTGAGCAATTCCTGTTAGAGTCAGAAGTAAGCCTCAATCTCCATGTGGGAGGTGGATTTGTCTTTGGAACTGAAGCAGTAGCAGATGCTGCAGGCTCAGAGCTGCACCAGCAAAGCTGCAGACAGGTTCAAAAAGACAAGCTGTGGTTCAAGGCCGTGACCCTTCCATATAGATTTACTGAGGGAAGGGACCAAGAAGACTGCAGATCACTAGCACACAGCAGGCAAGCTCCCAGTTACATCAGATGGTAGTACACAACTTCTTGAGGTCAGATTTGGGCAAGACAGACAATAACATTAGTATTAGACCAGAAAGCCCCACAGGGCATTTTGCCCTGAGAAAGGATGAAGAATAAGGGCTGCTAACACCAGCATGGCCTAGCTATTCCTGGAAGCATTTCCTAAAAAGTTATTCACTAAATCATCACTACACCAGCCAAAGGCAATGCTATTTTAGACCTGGTTTTGGTAAGCAGTGTAGAAATTATGGAAGAGCTGATGAAAGAAAAAAAACTTGGCCTGAGTAATGAGTTGATTCAAATTAACTTAAATGGAGGGATAAAAGCAGGTCTTGAACCAAGAATGGAAAAACAGGACTGACCAGCAGACACTGCTGTATCTGAGATGCCTGGGAGAATGGGATGAAATGGGAATTCCCTGAAATCCATCTGGCTCCAGTGAAAACAAGGAGTAAGAGACCCTTTTAGAGATAAAAAGAGCAAAAGGAGGAAGGAAAGATCTGCTGAGCAGGGAAGGTGGAGCTGAAGCTCAGCATAATGGAGAAGCATCCCTGGACAAAGTTAATGTATGTTCTCCACCTTTATTCAGGATTGTGAAGTAGAACTCAAGTTCCCTTCCAGTGGGGTACAACACTATTAAAGACATGATACTGGAGCAGAGCTCAAGATAAAGGGGAAAAAAAACAAGAGGTGGCAGCAGTTGGATGGGGGCTGAAGTGCCATTTGGAAGATGAACCACTGGGGAGGTGGCAGCGAGTGCCAACTCTGAAAGGGGCAGGATGTTGGATACAGAACAAGGGACAAAAAGCAGGAGGGAAGAGTGCAGAAATCAAAATTTTCATAAACAGGACTCAGTGCATGCAACACAGTTGCAGCAGGAGCCTGGGGAAATGCCACCAGGATACCAGAAGGACTGGCCGCAGGGCATATGACTGGAGAACAGCCAATATGATACACGCAGTGATGTCTACAGGGTGAACAAAGGTCATAAATGAGACAGGCTGATCTGGTTGTGACCTTAAATCTACCTGCAAATTTCAGCACTTTCGGGTATAAAGGTCTCCATGTTATTACTTTCACCTTCCCACCCCATCTTTTAAAAAAAATGGAAATGCTTAAACACAGGGACCAATATAGATGTGAACACCTGAAGGTCAGTGAAGGACACACAGTGGCCTCTCTGGGCAATCTCTGAATACACAAGGATGCAGAATTTTTAACCAGATGCCTGCACTGGCAGATCCTAGACCCTGCCACTGTGAACTCGGGCAAATGCATGCTGCACTCGCTGGCCTTTCTCTTGGGAAGCCACAGTTGGGCATCAAGGACAAGTCTTCCCCCCGGCACCACACCAGGGCACCTGACTTTAGGAGACCCGCATTAATTCCTCCCCACCAGCCTGCCCAGAGACTGTTTGCTTTTCTGCCACGTGCTGGTTTCCTCTCTGGATCTCGTTTTAGCTCTGTTGACAGCTTATGCATAGGGCGAGGAAGCAGGGGCAAGTTTTAAGGCTGGTTGCGCACGGGTACTGATGTTTTGGGAGTTGAATTGAGGATGGTCCCCCACTTGTGTTGAACACATGAGAATAAGCCTCAGGAGATGTTTACAGCCAGCCGTGCTCTCCCAGCATGGTGGGTACCCTCAGGATACCCGTGCCACTGGGTGCACACTCCCTAGCAGATCTTCTGACCTCCCCTTCCAACACGGTCATCAGATACAGCCTTCTCTTGCTGCTTCGCCAAATTTGAGGCTTCTCTTGGAGGATGCTAAAGCTTCTTCATCACCAGCCCCCAGCCCCAGCACTGCAGGAGTGGGGAGTTCCCTCCACTGCTCCTCTGAAGCGACAGAGACGTTGAGTGGCTCTTCCCTCAGCACAGATTAATCTGTGCATCAGATGTTTGGATCATTGAAAAACACTGATTTTGTGATGTTTGTGCCCTCAAGACAAGGCTGGCTTACTGCCTCTCTCAACTAATAGCTGCCATGCATATGATGTGCACCATGGCCTGTCTGAGGGCCTCTTGGGATGGCTCTGCTGGGAATCCCAGCACATCTCATGTGCCTTTGTAGGTTTCCTGGCTATAACTGAGGTACCACCAGCCCTAGGGCATCTTAGGAGGAGGTGAGTTGTTTGACAACCAATAATTTGAACCCAGGCACCAGCATTTTGTCCAAGCTGACAAAAGAAGAATTCCAACGGTTGTGGCTACTTGATAGACCTGTAGTCTCTCCAGAGCTCCTGGCGGAGTCAATCCTGCACTGCAGAAAACACCAAGACCGACCACCAATGATCCCAAATAGTCAAGTGGTCCTGGTGCATCACACAGTAGCCACTACCTTATGATCCCAGGCAAAAGTCCCAAAACACTTGCTCTAGGGATAGATAGATATCTACACTCTCCTCAGGAACAGGGACCCACATGTTCCCCTTTGCCTGCCTCAAATTAAATTCCCTTAAGAGGGGGGAGAACAATTCACCACATTGCCCCCTCTGTTCCCATCACAAATACTATCCAACATTACCACGGTGCTGGAGGGGAAGGGGCATCTTTTCACAGTGGCCTCATGGAGGAGGCATCTAGCCATGGCCCCATAGCACAGACATCATCCCCCAGGAAGAAAAGCCTCAGAGGTGACAGGGCAGAGGAGCATAGGGTCAGGATCTCCACACACAGCGGAGACATCCAAGGGCTGTGGGAGGGAGCAGAGGGCTGCGGTGAAGCTGATTGAAGGAGGCACGAAGGGGGACAAACAAGGGAAGCGTGGCCTCTGGCTCGGCAGGGACTACCTGACCTCTCCTTCAAGGGGGCACAGCAGCTTTTGGCTGACGCCAGCCGCCAGCCTGCGTCCCGAGAGTTGTTGCTGTCTGGCAGAGATGGTAAGCAGCAAAGTCCTAATTGGAAAGGACAGCTGGATCACAAAGCCCCCTCCTGTGCTTCTCCACCAAGCCAAGATGTGGGAGCTGGGGCTGGGACCCCCTTCTCCTACACTGCTGTTCCCCCATCCTTGGTCCATTCCCTGAAAACTGGAGGCTGCCCTCAGAGGTCACAGCAGCCACACTGTTGGGTCCCAGCCCTTTGGGTAACCTCCTGAGGTGGACCTGCCAGAGCTGTAACCCTCCATCACCAGTGCTCAGCAGGGACACGCACTGTCTCCACAGCATGTTTTAGGACTGGCACAGCTCTCGCCTCCCATGCATGGCAAGAGCCACCAGCAATGCTGTGGTGGGGACATCTACTCTTCCCACCCCTTCTTCATTGTCAAGCCCCAGGTCACCAGCCTTCCATCTCTTGAGCTACTTCTCACCCAGAGACAGCCTGCAGGGATCCTTTGCAGTTCCGCCACATTAACACGCTCACAGCCTTCTTTAAGGTCCACCACAACACCAGCAGCCTCAAAACGCTTCTTTCCCAGGGCAGAGAGACAAGGACCTCAACTTCACACGGCCATCTTCCCAACAGCTCTCCTCACACCACCTCAGAGGTGTAACATCCCTGTATAATTCAATATGGAAAACCCTGTGGCACCAAGAACAGGCACACAAATTGAGCATTTCTTACAGCACTTCAGCCCTAAAGCATCATTTGGTTCTGCCAAACAACCAAAGCCTGTACACACTCAAAAGTTAATACAAAATAAGCCAGATATTTCCCCAAAAACTCCCAGAGGAGGCTGGCTTTGAGCTTGTGTTAGCACTACTGATTCACCCCACGAACCTTCCTTTTTACACCCCCCAGGGAGGACAAATCCATGCAAGTCCCATAAACTTCCTGGCTTGTGTGACAATTCTTGTGTTGCTTAAGCATAATGGGCCATCAACTTTCCCCTGGGATAAATTTGTCCTGGCAATCTGCGTTTTAGTGCTCTACATCTTGGGGGAGTTGATAGCATTTGGGGTTTATTTTAATGGGAGTCGGTAGCCATGATCAATTGTAAAAGCTCTATTTCCACGGAAATGGGTATTTAATAGATTTTTGAAAATGCTGGTTATTGACCCAATGGGCCTTAATGGCTTAAAAACCGTCTGATTGTAGTATGTAAGAGTAGATGCATATGATTTTCAGATGCATACTGGAATAGGTAGTAAAAACCCTTTTAAATCGCAGCGACCTGGTCAATAGGGAGTTTCCATTTGCTTGTTTGGCCTTTCTATTCCTTTCAGAGTGAATCATGGCCATCTCCTCCTCGGAGAGGCTTACCATTTCCTCACGGGTGAGATCATCTTAAAACACGCGACCCATCTGAGACCCATCAAGGTACAGGGATGTCTTTCATTAGACCAGGCAGCCATGTAGAGTGAGGCTTTCAGAGCAGCTGGGAGCCCAGCTGCTCTCGTGGTGGGAGCAGAGGACACATGGACCACCCCTTATCCTCCATGGACCGTGCACCCCCCTTACTCCCAGTGGGGGCTTCTTGGGAGCTGAAAAGCCACATGTGCCTCAGATTCCTGCGTTTAAACTCAACCTACAGGCTCCCAGTTGATGATCCTACAGTGAAACTCCCAGGCAGAAATATTGGTGTATCTGGGGTCAACACACACCAAAAACATCAACTCCAAAGGAATGTACCAATTACTAAGAAGTAACCGTGGAAGCAACGAACAGACTAAACCCTGATATTTATTTCATGGGGTCTGTGAACACTGACTGAAGCCCCCCTACCCCCAGCTAAGGCATGTATTTAAGGTTATCAAACCCCACCAGCTCTCCAAGGTCTACAAAGACGCAGCGCAGGCTGCAGTTGCTCCCTGCCTTTGCCCATTGCAGGGGCAGCTCCCCTCTCCCGGCTGCCTTTTTTGTTACCCTGCAGGAATACAGATGACCGAGATTCTTATCCATTTGAAACCAGCCTGTGGGTTCAGCCATTGCAAAGAGACAATCCCAAGCCGTGCGCGTACAGGACAGCAAAGCTGGGTACACGTCTCCACCATGGACTAAGCCAGACAAAAACCAAGGACCTGAAAACTCCCGAATTTTAAGGGACATCTGTCCTCCTGCTACCTCTCACCCTCCCCATCAAAAAAGCCAACGAAGCAGGAATTCGAGTTCAGAGCCGCAGCCTGTTGCTTCCTGTCAGTGGAATAAGAAAGACGACAAATATCGGAGGTCACCACCTGCTTCCACCCCAGTAAGGTGTCTCCCACCGCCATCGCCACGTAGGTCCGTAACACAGCGTCCCACCTGCTTGCTCGCACCTCCACCCCCTGAACCCCAAGGGCACGCAGGGAAGGAGCAACGCTGCCGGCCAAGCACAGGCTCTGGGTGCAAACCCCAAGGCTGGTGCACACCTGGGTGATAGGACCCCGCTGGGTTGGGCTTTCCCTCTGTGCCCAGCACTGACCCCTCGCTCTCAGCAGGCACCGAGGGGGCTCAGACCATCATGGTGGCCTCTGAAAACACATCGTCGTTCCCCCAGAGCACATGCCGGGCCACCTGCGAGAGCACGGACCCAACCACGTAGCTAGCGAGCCAGGAAGCTACTGCGCATCTAGAGGGGCTGTAGGAAGGAGGGGCGAGCCGTCACCCCGAACACAGGGGAAGAACAGCGGCTGGGGGGAGTTAATCAGAAGAATTCAAAAGAAAAGGAGGAAAAGGAGCTAAAGAGCCTGTCTTGAGGCATTTAGGGGAAGGAAAGGAGCCCTGCCAAGGAGAGAGGCAGCGAAGCAGCAGCGCGGGGAAGGAGAGGAGCCCGGCGCACCGACAC
>NW_010519063.1:789-9320 GCF_000687285.1 Phaethon lepturus | reverse complement strand
CGCTGGGTAAGCGCTCACCTGCGCCGGGCGACGCCGATGCTGGCCGGCGAGACGCCGGCGTTACGCGGACCGCGCGTGAGAGAGGGCGAGCGAGAAGCGCCGGGGGAAATGGAGAAACATGGCCGCAGCCCCTTGCGGCTTTGCGAGGCAGAACTCAACAGCGGCAAGTTGCTCTAGAGCGGGCTCCCAGCTAAACAAAGCCAGGTACGGTTTACTTTCTGCCCGGACTGTTTGTTTCAAAGCAAACTAAAAAACATCCCAGGCCAGGACCAAGTCGTAGAGCACTTTTTCTCTGAGGTTGCACAGATAAGCCCTGTCCCACCTAACCCGCAAAAGCGGGTCTGCAAATCAGCTTTCTCTTACTTTTTACCCGCAGCAAAGTTACAAAGCAACATTCCAGGTTTCGGGAGGTCTTAAGGTCTCCGCAAACAAGTCAGTGTCCCCGGGAGCCTGAATTTCACTGCCCGTTTCCGTAGCACAGCTCACAATCCGCTGAGGGGACAACGCAGGTGGGTGCAGCCAGCACCCCCAGTCTCCCCAGCACCGCGTGGGCTCCGCGTGGCTGGGCAGAGGCTCAGCAAAGCGCTCGGGACAGAGGAGGACGGTGCAGGCGAGAGCATCATTTTTTGCCTCGCCAGGACCGAGCGGCTTCATCCCCTTTCATTAAACGCCTTTTCCCCATCCAGGGACTAGGAGGCAGGAGGCCAGGCCCCCCATGCCAATAGCAGCACTTCATCGCTGCGTCACTGGGCGGCAAGATGTCTAAGACTTCTGTGCCTCAGTTTCCCTGGCTGAAGAGCTGGGATTACCCTTGCCCACAGCACAGGCAGGCGTTTGCAAACATCTTAGAAGACATGATCTTTGCTGGGCAGGGTTTTCAGAGGAGCTTAGGGAAGTTAGGCACCCACATCCCACTGCTGTTCGATGGAAAGCAAGCTTCCAGCTTTTCACCAGGTGCCTCCTCCTTTCCCATCCACCTCCTACAGCATCCTCCCCCGTAGGGCAGATCTCAGACCTGCTGGAAAAGAGAGTGAGCTGTGGACGGAGGAGCATGATGAAGATGACCCTACAGCACATGTGCCACAGTATTGCCCAAAGCCTGTCTCCAGCCAAAGAGCTGGGGCTGATGCACATCACCACCAGCAGCAGGTCTCAGGAGACAAAGCACTTACAGAGCTCTCTGCTAGGACCGGTCAAGGCTGGAGAGAAACAGGGACTAATGCATAGCAGGAGGCAGCTCAGTCCCCTCCCGAAAGAAGGCATGGCTGGTGCAGAGGGGCCAGATCACAAACTGATTTCTGCATGGATGGGGAGGCAGAGCCCCTAGGCTGAAGTCATCTTCAAAAAACTAATCTGGTGACCACCAGGTGACAAGCAAAAGTCAGTCTGTCTTCTTCATCCAGCCTCCCGGACTAGTAGGGCAGCAGGAAAGGAAAACACAGACACTGCAAGGCTGGGGAAGGACTTTTGATAATGCTCCGATGAGCCCACAGCAGGCTGCAATGTGCATGCCCATCCATCAGTGGGGCAGTGTCGCCTTGCAGTGGAAGTTAATGAAAGGGTGGCAGAAGACCAAGGTGCCACCCTTCCAGTCTCTTGGCCTGCCTCATCTGTTCAGACGGAAAGCTCCTGGGCACTGGCAGAAGAAGGACCCTTTAACAGGGCTGAGAACAGCGGACGAATTTGCTGAGCAGGGATGATGCTCCCAGGGGCATTAAGCTAACAGCTCTAAGTTCCTCTGCAAGCCCTGTGGTCAACAGATCCCCCTCCGGCAGACTTCACCATGATGGTAGAGTCCAGTCTTGCTAAAAAGTCCAAAACTTTGCTACATTCACCCTAAACTTCTCACTGAAGGGCAAAAACTCGTGGCCTTGGTATTGGTCAGGAAAGGGATCAAGACAGAGAAAAAGAGGCAAAGAAATCTATTCAAGCCAAACATCTCCCCGACGCTTTTTTTTTTTTTTTTTTTTTAAAGGGAAAAACCAAGTCCCAAGCCTCCAACTTACTTTTAGGTCCAGGCGATTGGGTGTCCCAGCCAGAGCGCAGCATGCACAAGCCAGCATTCTAAAAATGCCTTCTTTGCGGATATAAAAAGGACACGAGATAATTTATTGGGGAAATTTCGTAATGTAACGATCCTACATTAACCACAAACAAACAAAAAAAAAAACAATCCGAGGCTGCTTCTGGTCCCCAGCACAGCCCTTGGCAGGCGACAGTCGCAAAGGCTCGGCATCCTTGCCCTCCCCAAAGCTTCCCAAAATCCTCTGCCTCGTGCTGTCTCCGTGGGTTTGGGCTCCTCTGGACCCGTTCCCTTTTGCCCCATCGCCCTCTGCAAAGGGGCAGGTTTATTTCCTAAATAACGGTGGCAGCTGGGCCAAGGAAAACTAAAAGCGGTACGTTCACTGAACAACTCCACTGGCCGTGGCTCAGCCTGCCAACCCAAACGCGGGATAACTCATCCCAGGGACCCCGTCAACGCCAAGCTGACGGAGTCTCACCGCACGGCTGCTGGGCTCCTCGCTCTCCTGCTGCTTCGGTTCCGGGGGTCTCGCCAGCCTGGCCAGGGTCTCTGCTGGGGTCCCCCGCCTGCGGGCGAGGGTACGGTCGGACGAGGAGGAGCCCTGAGGAGGGCTGAGCATCAGGACAAAGAGCGACACCCCCCCAGCCCTCAGACACACGCTGTTCCTTCACAATTGCCATCCCCACACAATCGGCCCCCCCGTAAGCGAGGCCCTGGGACAGTGGTGTGCGCTAGAACAATAGCTCACATCTGGGACAGCTGTTTTCCCCAAAAGCACCCAGGCTGCCTACAGCCGCTGGGCAGGGATCCTCTCCTCGCTCACACGCAGAGGTGGCCACCCCCGGGGGGGGGACCCGGCAGGGGCAGGGTCCCCACGGCACATGCCGCCTGGCAGCTCCACGCTCGCAGAAGGCTTGCGGGAGCGAGCAAGACTCATCCTCCTGCAGAGACTTGTTGTAAATTAACCCCCGAGTCTTCTACCTCGGGAAGAAAAGAAGTGCATTGCTGTAGATTTTATTTCCTACTTTTAGCGCCCCAAAACACGTGGAATGAGATTTGGGCGCAGCGGCAGGATGCTGCCATAGTCAGCAAGATGCTTTGGCTAGTGCCGAAGCCACGGGCTGGGATCAGCCCTTGGACCCGGACACCTCTATACCCTCACGCTTCTCTGCTCCTTGGGGTAACACAACAGAGCTCTGGTCTCACAAGGAGCCACCGTGATATGGAGCCCTCTGTTCTTGACCAGTGTCCCCAAGACCTTGCATGGTCCCTTCGGATGGCTGCCACCTCTCACTGGGAAGAAGTCATGTCAGCAGACCCCACTGGCCTGGTGCCATGTGGAGGGGCTGAGTCGGACCCTGGTCTTGCCACATGTGCTCTGGCTACATGCTCCTTGGAGAGCACGCCTCTGTGCTGGAACCCCCATCACCACCTCTGCCACTGAGTCACCATCACTGGAGGTGTTCAAAAAACATGCGGACGTGGCACTTCAGGATATGGTTTAGTGGACGCGGTGGTGTCGGGTTGACGGTTGGACTTGATGATCTTAAAGGTCTTTTCCAACCTTAATGATTCTGTGACTTCTCATCTTTTGATGTTAACAGCCCACAGCTAACCTTGCCTTCACTTTACCAGCCCATGGTGGAGAAGTTATAATCTCCTTCTCTCACATCCTTGCGAGAGCAAAAGCCCTAAAGACCTTTCAGATGCCCGACTCATAGCCTTATTTGTGATAAAGTTCGGGAGATACAAGACAGCTTTTTGCCAAGAGCTTGGAAGAGCTGCAGGTAAAAACAAAGAGACCAGCCCATGCAACTTCATATGAGAAAGACATAAGAACAGACAAGTGTATCGCAGGTAATGAAAGGAGCAGCCTTCACAGCAAGCAAGGAACCAGAAAGAAGCAGCAGGAAGACTAGGTAAACAATATATATCTTGCATGGAAAGTGAAAGTAGCAGGAGGAGGCCGAGGCATGCAGCTCCCCAGCGTTACCCAGAGGTAGCATAAATGTAAAGACATTGCAGACCCTACTACACCGCACCAGCCAAGTGCGCCGTGCCTTCTCACCACCTTGAGTCCTTCCTCTTGGAAGTACTCAGAGTTCCTCACCTTTGCTACAACGCACCAGACACTTTCTAAGGGGCTGTTACATGCCAAATACTCTCCAACATTCTTTGACTGAGAAGGTTAAAAGCAAATCTGAGATCTTCAGCAAGCCGAGTCACCCAGAGGCACATTCACATGGATATAGTCTCCAAGTCCCATCACAACCAAGCAGCTTGGTAGACATCTTGCTCACCTGATATAATGGGCTCTACCAGGGACAATCCCTTCTATCTTTGACAAGTTTTTGAAATCAGTAATCAATGGGAAAGCCCAGAGAGAGCGGGCTTTCGTACATGGAGAGAATAAGGCTTTTTTGAGGAGTTCAAATCCAGCCACTCTCATGAAACTTTAAAGCATCCACCAAAAAATCATCAGGGTCCAGCAAAAAGCCCTATTAATTACTGCACCTCCCCAGCCCCAGCAGATCTACTAGAGAAGCAACAATCTCGGCCATCTCTGAGGTCCCTAAAGTACCCATCTCCTCATCACCACACTTACAAACCCCAAAGCTTGAGTCCATCGCTCAAGGCTTAGTCCTTTGGGAACCACCAGGCCGATATTTGGGTATGGGCCAGTAGGATTCCAAGAGGTGCCAGAGGAAGCTAAAAGTCAGCCAGGGCTCAGGCCCTGAGCAGGGTACCTCCTAAACCATGCTTTCCTCATGGGAGGGTCAGGCAAGCAGATAGTCTCTTCCACTCCACATCTCACAGACAGCAAGTTCAATAGCATGCGGGTAACACACCTCTCTATCTGACCCTCAACTGAACAGCCACCGTAAGCAGCAGATACCCACCATTTCCAGTTGAATCTATGCTCTGCAGCAGTGTTGGTGGCCTCAGGTCCCAAGGCTTATAATTTTAAGATAATACCAGAAAGATCTGCTAAGTGTTCCTGCAGCAAGGGAAGGCAGAGGAGAAGTGAGCAGCTCACCTGAATGTTGTTTTACCATCTGGATGGGATTAAGGTCTGGGTGGGTCAGCTGTTGCCCCAGGATGCCATCCTTGCCTCACCTGCTCTCAATTTGACACCTTTTATGCTCTCAGTCTAACCACATTCAGCTGAACATCTCCAGACAATGGGCTGCTCAGGTGCCAGAGAATGGCTCCGAGTGATTCGTTCATCCTCAGGGGCATGTCCATGAGAGACATTCAGTGAGGCTGGTCTGGATCAGCTTTTGAAGACACTGCTTAAACAGTGGGAGGCTCCCAAACAGCCTTAACCCAATTAAGCATCCTTCCCTTAGGACAGGAGGCCAGCTAAGCTTGCGTTAAAGCCCATCAAATACCCTGTTAATCAGGTACCCTTTAAGATCACAGCTGCAGTCGTCCCAGTGGAGGCCACCAAGAGGCTGGAGACGCCTGGTCATTTTTCACCTCCTTTTGTCACTTAGGTCATTTCTGTAGTTACTTTGGGTACTGAGAGGGAAGGCCCAGCAGCTCTGCCCTTATCCACTTTGCTCTCCAGACTCCCCTCCGAGTTTTCTTTTCACATTAACTGTGTCACACACCAGACTCTCATTGACAAACTGCCCGAGGGGGACCCTCGCTGAGTGTTAATTGCTGTTAATGAGCTGTTGCTGCTTTCCTTCCAAGAGCACCAATTACAACAGCACCCAGGCACTACAAGAAGATGCGTGTCTGCAGCACATCAAGGCAAATTTTACTCTAGACCGTGACATTGCGCTGCCAGCAGCTCCTAGAAAACACTTTAAATCAGGACACGAGTGGGTGAGGAATGACAGCAGGCACCTCTCCTGCCATTGCTTGTCCCCTTGTTCTTCATGCAGTGGGTCAGGATGAAGGAGAAGTCCCTGGCTTGCTTCCTATGGCTCCTGTTGTGTTGTCTCGCAGGGATGGTTACGCTCAGCTGCTTCCCCCCAGCCACAAGCACACGGTCCCACCGGTGTGTTTTACGCGTGGGTAGTGGCCCAGCTGGCTCCGAGCACAGCAGGACTTGTCCCATGCACTACTAGAGGAGGTGCAGAAAGGACTCGGCAAGACGGCTTGATGGCCTTGCATTGCCCACAGCCACGTTGCCATCGTTTCAGCATCATCCCCTGCCCCAGAGATGGGGGCACCTCCTACCTCAGCTACAGCAGGGTCTGTCCCCACCAAAGGTTGGAGGCCCTTCTGTCCAAACCTCGTGGGCGAGGGCATACGCTAGCACCAAGTCTGGCCCTGGAAGTACACTGAGATGTCCACCAGCTAAGAAGCACTAGAGCTGCCACTGTTCCTAAGGCTTCTCCCTTGGGAAATGTGATTTGCCTTTCTCAAAGCTGCAGCCCAAGGGAAGGAGATTTTACATGAGGGATGTGCTAAGATGGTAAAAGCTTTTGCATGAGTACTTAAGGTCATGCAAGTCAAGACAAGGTATTGAGACCCTTCAACAAAATGGGCTGAATCTGTCTACAATGCTAGTAAGAAATTGTCCAGTGTCTCTCTCCAACTTTCTCATTTAGGTTATTTTTGGCTGCGCTAAGAAACATTTCTCTGTGAGAGCCTTTGCATGCAATAGAGCAGAGCCGATTTACTCCATGAAAAAGATTCCCAAATTTTTGTCTTGCCGCCTTGATCTGAAAGGGGGTTTGGAGAGCACCGCCTGCAGTAGGGTTTCCTTCTCCCCCAAAGCCACGGCTCCCTCCGGGGCTCTGGCACGTGGTTCTCCAGCAGGCAGGAAAAAGCGCCGGCGTCTCGGCGGAGCAGCAGCCGGCTCTCCAAATGTACTCCATTACTCTCTCTTTTTGGTACAGACCGAAAGCCGTCGTTCGCATCGAAGCACCTGGCTCCTGCTGTCCCGCCTCTCCGCAGTTTGTTAAATCTTATTTGGCGTTATTTCACCCGTTTTGGCTTCCACCCTAAAAATCCTCCTGTAAGTTCCCCAGCTGCTCCCGCTCCTCATAAACGTTCATTTAAGTACAATACCTTACGAGCAAACCCAGAGGTACTCGCTCAGCGGGATCTCTGCCTGAACAAAACCCCTTGGGCTCACATATCGTGGGATTCATCCATGACCTTGGGGGACGGCGCCAACCTGGCCATGCCCTCGCGGCCCCCGAACCCCGTGCTCAGGCTTGGGGTTTTTTTCCCAGACCCCTGCTACCAACTTCTCCGTGGTTTTCCCACAAACATATATTTTTCCTCAGGAGCCAGGGTACCCTCAGCAGGGACGAGCCTGCCAGGGCGCATCCCTGGGTACCAGGGAGCTGGGGTAGGCTGGGCAGGGATGAGCCCAGGGAGGGTGGGTGTCGACCAGCATCTCTGAAGAAGCCGGAGAAAAGCAGCTCAGAAGAGCTCAGCAGCAGCAGGATTCAGCCCATGCCCCCACGTTTCCCAGATGCCGGGCACACCGGATTTCATTTTTCAGAGCTTAGCCTACAAACAATCAATCTTGTCTTCTGTGCAGGCCAGTGAGGTCTGCGGAAAGAAAATTGCAAAAGATCTGTTATTTCCCTAGTGTTCCCATTTTCCCATTCCTTTCCCACAGAAGCAAGGTTTTTGTTTTGTTTTGTTTTGTTTTTCTTTCCCAACTTTCAGGGGAAAATCCTGACAAATGGAAGCCCTGATTCATACCAGCAAAAATTTGGCCTTTTTTAATTTAAGGTGGAGCCCTGCTTGTCTGAAGATGAAAACATTCCTCTCACGGCACACGGAGGGCAAGGACCGAGCCTTCGCCCTGCTGAAGCAAAGGCTGGGCGACGTCGGCTGCTCGTGGCCACCAGAGAGACTCCCAGGGGTGGGGAAACGTCTTCCGGGGGGGATGCTCGGGCAGAGGCAGGGTGCGTGGCTCCGTGACCAGAGGGATGCGTTGGAAGAAAGGCTCCCCATCCTGCTCCTGTGTTTTCTCAGACGCCTGAAGGACGTGTGAGAAAGGCTCTGGGAGGGAGGAAGGGAAGCTCCTCTCCCATCGCCACCACCTGAGCCCAGACGCCTGCTTCTCTCCTCCCTCCGTGTCCCACCTGGGAAGCAGTAGCGAAGAAGCTGGCTTGGGAAAAAGGGATTTACGGCCACGGCCTACCTGCTCCTACAGCCCAGGGCAAAAACGTGAAGGAGAAAGAAGAAGATCAAAGGAGCGAAGTGTCCCTAAAACCCTCCCTTGCAGCTTGTCTCCCCAGGTGCTGCCGTCTGCAAGGCACCGCTCCCGCGCCGGTGGGCACCTCTGCCCACCGCCGGCAGCAGGGAACGAGCGATTTGCTCCGACACCGAGACAGAAACAGCTTAATAAAAAAAAAAGAAGGAAAAAAAAAAAGGAAATCCATGACTTTTTTTTTTTTCCCCTTCCCCATCTCTGGCCAGAACGCACATTTGGCAGAGCCCCGAGCGCTGGAAGCCATCAGCGGGGCTGCCGGCACTTCAGAGGCTCCAGGGGGGGGGGGAGGCATGCACAAGCCACCGGCCGCACCGA
>NW_010519063.1:0-650 GCF_000687285.1 Phaethon lepturus | reverse complement strand
ACATTGGGCAGCGCCCGGGGCGCTGGAAGCGATCAGGGGGGCTGCCGGCACTTCAGAGGCTCCAGGGAGGTGGGCAGGCATGCACAAGCCACCGACCGCACCGAGGACACTGTCCCCGCTGCCCCGGGGTCCCCCATCACGCAGGGAGGGTCCCCTCTCTCCATCCTGCCCCAGCTGCTGCCTCCAAAGAGCCCCGGGGGGAGCAAGGGTCCCCCAACGCTGCACATCGATGCTGCATGGAGCAACGTGGGCTTTGCAGGGCGTTTGGCACCTGCGGCACGCGGTAAAGGCACGCGTCCCCCTCCGGCACCGGGCAGCTACCCCACGCCTTTGCTTGAAGAGGGGGATTTGCTCCCCAAACACCATTTGGCTTTGAGGGGCAGGGTTCGGTCAGCCCCTGCCCGTGTCCAGCCAAGGGCATCTCCCCACGGGCATCACTCCAATTCGGGGAGGCTCTTCCCCCCCACCCCACACCTTCCCGGACCCTGCCACTCACACCCGGCAGCGTCACCTCCTTCCCCCCACCCCAGCACTCAGGCCAAGGCATTTTGAGTACAAATTAAGAAATCAGGTTTTTAGACACGTCCAGGGAAGGCGGGGAAGGGGCAGCAATCCCCCTGCTGCATCCCATGCGGGGGGTGAGGGACACA
>NW_010519062.1:390-2438 GCF_000687285.1 Phaethon lepturus | reverse complement strand
CAGACCCCGCGGGCGGGTGGGAAGGAGGTTTCCTCCTGTGACATCTGGGAGGGCTGATAATACACACGCGTCTCGGTCACCCCATTTTTATGGACCTTTTTAGAGCCCCTACAAATGCAGCGGGCTCTGATGTGGCGATAAGGACTCCCAGTTTAAATCACGCTTTTCTAAACCAGGTTTCCAAAAGCTGGTCCCCAATGTCCAACCTCCATGAACCACATGAGGAAGTCCAAGCAGCACTCTGGCAGCCAGATAGGGCAACCAAAACTGCTTTTTTCCCCACGGCATTTCATTTTGACTTGCAAAACCACTTTAAAAACAGCGAGTGCTTCAGACCTTCAGCGCACTCGGGGCTCTATTAACTCATATGGCTGCTGGATCCTGGTCTAGATCCAAATTACCTCAGAAATGAAGCCATCTATCTGTAGATTTTCACTCAATAGCAGCAATATTTACTTCTTTATTCCTTAATGCACACAGCATTATGTATTATATGGGTAGCATGAATGGTAGATAAATCCAGGTTCTGGTTTTGACATGCAATGGTATTGCTAATAAAAGAAAAACATTTCAGACAACTTTTGTATAAACCATGGTTATTCCTGTAGAAAATTAAGCAATAGTTTGGTCCCTCAGGATGTTCATGAACAGATGAAACATTAACCACTGAGTTTTAAATGTTTTATAAATCTGCAGTACATTCCTGCAATGGAGAAATAAAAAACATGATTTATAAAAGTCAGCAGTTCATGGAGGGAGACTTACTTTTGCAGAGACAGGGCTGCACATTAGATAGGGCTGGTACATTTTGCTTATCAAAATCTGGGATAGTGTGAGATGAGTTGCATTTTTGCAGTGAGTTGCAGCTCATTGTGCATGGCGGGTAATTTGTACAGTGATTTATTTGTACACGATTTATTTGCTGGGTTGCAATAGCTGCATCTCTGGACTTGCAGGATCCAGGTTGCCAGACAAGCAGTGGATGCCATGAAAATCCAAGGAATGTTATTTATCATAAACTTTTAATGAACAGCTTTTAATGTAAACTTAATATGCGGTATCCTTTATAATACAGGCTATCTGGCAGCCCTAGAATTGGGTCAGGTCATAGCCTGCCTTGAGCAGGTAGCAGAGAATTTCTGCCGTTGGCCAGGAGAAGGCCAAATGATCACCTTGGGCTCAAAGGCAACGTCCCTTCAGCAAAGTGGAGAGCAGGTTTGAGGGAGGTTTAATGCCACTGCACATCATGGCACAAGCTTTTCGTCCTCCCCACCGACTGCAGGTTCAACCGATTGTGTATTCAAGGGTAGGCAAGAGTATGTGGGGTTGATCCCTTTCTAATTTGGATGATACGGACAATTTAGCCACCGCCACTTGCCTTGGCTCCTGATTGCTGTGATGTGCTGGTGCCCAAACTGTTAGGATAGGGATATTAGTCTCAGCTCTCACGGTTATCTCCGCGTAGGTATAACGTCAGCTGCAGGCATTATTTCACCTCACCTTTCCAATACATGCACAGACAATTACAAACCCCTTTCACTTGCTGTGGTCCTTCAGCACAGCAATGACAAGAAAACCTGCGAGCCTCCAGGAGAACCTCTTCCACATCATTATATGTTATGAGTGATGTTGCTATTTACTGCACGCTGTGTTCAGTGTCACACACCTTTTTAATGCAATAGGAGGGAATATGCTCTGCTGGTGAAAATGGGGCGTATGGGTCAGACTGGAGAGAGGTGGCCAGAAAGCACGATTCTTGTTCACAGGGAACATTGAGGTTTAGGGTTCACTCCAAATGGGAAGGTGCTTCTGCTGGGGGACAGAGGGTTTCCCTGACGGCGAGGTCTGCGGCTCAGGGCTGTCTGTTCTGGGGCGGGAGCTCTCCCTGTGTCCCTGCCTGCAGGAAGGACGTCCTGCCAGTCTTCCCTTGGAATTACTGCGAGGTCCCTTGAGCTCATTTTGGGCAACACAGGTTTTAGCAGCGATGATGGGTGGTGGTGGAAAATTTCCGGCTAGCTGGGTGTCTGAGACCTGCTACCCATAAAGGC
>NW_010519062.1:0-363 GCF_000687285.1 Phaethon lepturus | reverse complement strand
GAGACCTGCCCCTACACCCACCTGCCCAGGCTGAGTTGCTGGGGGCGGCAGGAGGACTTTGTCATCGGCGATGAAGGCCCAGAGAACAGCATCTGAAGATGCCCGCAGGCGTGCAGTGGGATTTCCCCCCCCAAAATATGTCACCGCCAAACCCCCCATTGCTTCTGGTGACTCGGGCTGTGATCGACTTCCTTGGAGACCTTCCAAATTATTCAGCCTCTAAATCACGAAGCTGGCGACCGGTATCTTCCTCCAAGGGTGGTCAACAGACGCTGACGGTGCTTCACAGCTTCCCGAGGCTTTTTGGCTTCCTTTTGGCTGCTCAGGGTGGGCGAACCCCCGGTCGGGCAGCGGGCTGTGCCG
>NW_010519061.1:24738-25121 GCF_000687285.1 Phaethon lepturus | reverse complement strand
GGGGCCGGGGGAGACACACATCCGTTGGAGCTGGGTAGAAGCTACGGTCCGGCCTGTGTAGCGCTAAAGGCCGTCTTTGCAAAAACATCATGAATCACCTTCTGAGGCTGTGCCTCTGCGGCGCGTTTCTGGCACAGCTGCGCCAGTCGGGGATGTGGAGCGAGGATCCTTGATCAAAGCAGCGGTGCCAGCAGAAATCCCTGGTGTAGATCCAGTCTTGCCAGTATGTTGTGTTTTGCTTGGAGAAGCTGTTCTCACTATTAAACTCCAGTGAACTGCCGCAGGCGTAGACCTTACCCGAGACTTCGGCGGTAGGTTGGGGGAAGGCAGGCAAATACCAGGAGAAAAACCACGGGAAGCACTTCCACCCAGGCAGTCCTGCA
>NW_010519061.1:9650-24697 GCF_000687285.1 Phaethon lepturus | reverse complement strand
CTGAACCCCTTCGCAGCCACAGTCTTTATTTACTTTTCTCCCTAATTTATTTTTGCCCCTCAAAAACAGACGTGGTTTAATTAATAAGCGCTTTGTTAATATAGGCATTTGTTTTAGCATGACAAATTGACTTATTTTAAAGCACAAATCCATGAACAAATTCATTTAGCTTCCAAAGAAAATGGCAGTAATTACAGTCCTGTGAAGCATATTTCTAGAAAACATCTGTCGCAACAAGTTTGAATATGAAGTTGAATTTAAAAAAAATAAAAATCTTTACAAGCTAATTAATGACCATTCCCCTTAATGTTCCAAAACGTTGAAAGGCTGAGGACAAGAGAAGCACATGATGTCCAAAGCAGGCTTTAATCAAGTAGAGTAAAAAAATTGAGAAGTAAAGTTGGGCACTTTTTTTGTTTTTCTTTTTAATTCATTTGTTAGAGGATTTTTTGGCTTTTGTACATGAGTGGCTTTGGTTTAGAGAAATTCTTGTGACTTGGAACAACAGTTTGTTTCTCAAGTATCTCACTTGTCAGACTAAGATGTTGTATCTGTACCTTATCTTGGACCTTCAGCGTGTTGGCATATCAGGACAGGTACTTTCAAATCTTGGCACCTGGCAGGAAGGAGAAGGTAACATTTCCAAAACAAGTTAACTTGTTATTTGGCAGGAAAATGGCAAAGGAAGAGGGAAAAAATAGAGGGAAAAACAAGGCAGAATGGGGGAAAGGAAGGCTGTAGACAAGCCAGAAAAACAAGGAGTGGCTTTTCAGAGTTGATTACTTGGTGATAATCATCAAGGTCCTGACCTGTACTACTGAGGACTGATTTTTCTGTTCAGAAGTGACTGAGCTTCCCCTCATGGGTAGTAGAGGAGTAATTTGCATTAAAGATGCTTCTTAGAGATGAAATGCACAATAAATACTTTATTTGATTCTGTATTCTCATTTCTCTTACCTTCCCTCTCCACATCCTTAAAATCAGAATTAGACTGCTGTGGCTTTTGCAGTAGTGCCATTTGAGTAGAATCAAACGTCTTTTTATGTTTGGAATGCAAGTTTACCTAAGTTTTGCACGTATTTGAAAGATTAGGACACAAGACGGTTAGAAATTTTCCAGTAAAAAAAAATGACTGATTAGGTCAGGCCTCTTCTGGTAGGGCCAGTATGTAATTCAAAGGGTTGTGTCTGAACTGGATTATGTACAGGACAAGCTGCAAAATGAATGAAACAAATTCATATAATGAGTAAAAACATGGAATATTGTTAGTGTTGGCTGTATGCACACAATATCTTTTAACTGTTAATTAAAATAATGCTGGGGTTTTTCATAATTGTTATCAGATGGTTTTTTATGCGTTATACTAAGGGAACTTTTAGGATGATAAGCTTACTGTTTCATATGAAAATATTACCGGTTTTAGCTATTGTTTGTATTTCCCTAATCTGATGCATGATAGCTTAACTAGTGGACATGCATGTGATAGACTTCCCAGATTTTCTTTTTTACTAAGCTGTCTTAACAGCTGAGCTGTTATTTCTGCTCTTTTGTGAGGGACTCATGATTACTTTTTCAATGACACTTCATTAAAGTACAAGGTAATCAGGTTATGGTAGCTTTAATTCATCATCATCTGAAAAAAAAAAAGTGGATAACCGAATTACTAAAGACTGGATAACCTTGTTTTCCAGCTTTTAGAAGCAGTGGTGGTGTAGAATAATCACACAATTCTCTGACTGCTGAAGATGATTTAAAATATTGCTTTTGATACCAATGTTCCAGTACTGGGATTTGGGGAAGTGAGACTGCAGTGAAACCTACTAGCAGAGGCCTCTTTTACTTTCCATTTACAACACAGTTAAGGATGTTAGCAGTCAAATGTGTTTGAGACTATACCTAGAGTTGAGATAGCAAGGGATGTGAAGGGCAGTGAAAAAGGCTTCTGCAGATACGCTGGTGGTGAAAGGGCAACTAGGGACAATGTGGGCCTGATGCTAAATGGCGTAGAAGACGTAATGTCAGAGAGGATGACATCTTTGCTTTGGTCTTTATTTGTAAGGCCTGTTTCCAGGTTCCTTGAGTCCCTGGGCCTAGCACACATGTCTGACGGACTGAGGTAGTAGGTTGTCTGCGGTAGAGGAAGAGCAAGTTAGGGGCAGGCTAGTTCTCTGAGCCGGACATGGAGAAGTTGGTGAGACTGGATGGGATACATCAGGGGGAGCTGACCAGTCTCATTGTGAGGATGGTCTCCAAAAGGTGGTAGATTTGGTGGCAGGAGGGCTCCCAGTAATTGGAAAAAGGAAAATATCACACCTGGCTTCAAGGAGGAGGATGTGGGGAAACAACAAGCTGGTCAGCCTAACCTTAGCCTTGAGGAACATTGTGGAGCAGATCCTCCTGACAGCCATGTCCTGGCTCTTAGAAGGGCAAGAAGGTGACTGGGAATAGCCAGGATGGATTAACGAAAGGCAAATCATGTCTGACCTGTTTGATGGCCTTCTGTGATGGGATGTGTGGCTCAGGGTACCAAGTTACCTTGGCTTGAGTGGTGGTTGAGGAGATGACCCCCCACACGCTTGGGAGGCAATGGGCACAGGCTGTGGCAAGGGAAGTTCAAACCATGTGTAAAGAACAACTTCTTTACAGCAAGAGTGGTCACTGGAACAGGTGCCTGAGAAGTACAGGGAATCTCCATCCTTCAAGATACTGGAAACTCAAGTGACTAGGGCCCCAGGCAGCCTCATCTGACTTCAGAGTTGACTGTTTTCTGCAGAGATTGTACCAGCTCATCTCTAGAGGTCCCTTTCAAGCTAAATTATGCTGGGATTCTCAACATATTTTGGAGGATTGAGGGTTCTGGTAGTGAAGTAGCCTGTCAGATGCAACCTAGAACGGTGTATGTGTATACAAATTTTAACCTCTGTCTCTTTTAAAAAGTCAGATACTTTGGAGCATCCTAACATGGTGTGGGAAGTGAAGACAAATCAAATGCCTAATGCAGTACAGAAACTCCTTCTGGTAGTGGACAAGAGAACTTCAGGGATGAATGAGTCACTGGAGTTGCTGAAGTGTAATGAAAATCTGCCCTCTTCTCCTGGATATGCATCCTGTGATGAACACATGGAACTTGGTAAATAATACGACCTTTTCAGAAGCAGCCAAATTCTTAAGTTTGTAGCAGTTTTCTTATAGTGAAATTACTGGAAGCTGACTGAATGAGATTACTGATTTTTAACTTAAGTAAGGCAGAGAATATGGCAGTGAATTGTGACATCTGAGGATCTTATTTTGCAGTCACACTTCCCTGTAACCCATATCCAGTTCTGACACACTGGCCTGTTGACTTAAATGTGTTCTTGAACTCAATGCTACAAATTTCTGCTCCTGATCTCCAGAGGAGCTTTTTTTGGCACAAGAGTAACAAACACAAAGCTCAAGAGCTCCTCCTGAAGGGAAATTATGCTGCTTTAAATCAGCTGCAAATAGATATTCTGGGCTTCAGTTCTCACACATTGGAGAAAAATAGCATGTATATTGGGAAGTATTGATATAATCAGTGAAATATTAACATATTTAATTGAAGTCATGTAGTGATTAAGAAAAAGGATGGTTGCTTGAGAGCATGTAACACAGACTTTTGTTAACAAGCTGGGCACTCTTCTGCTACTCTGTGTAATGTGAAACATGTAGCTTATTGATAGGAATTCACCCCTACCAGGCTGTATACCCATTTTTAATGACTTCTGAGTTACTTAATTCCAGTTCCCTGGTGGAAACCTGGAAAACTTTTACCTCGTACAGCCCCTGATGTTGATAATTTTTAGTGTCACACCTGCTAGGACAGATTAATTTACTTGCCCTTTGTTGAATGTTTTCGTATTTTAGTGAAGCATGATGCTACTTTTGTATAATTCTGTGGTACAATTCTGTGTCAGTCAGTAGTCAGTCTAGTAAAAACTTCAAAACCACATGTACATTTTTATCTAGTTACTTAATGTTTTCTTAAATTGCTTGTATGACTGTATAGTAGACTAGAGATGTGATTATTTCTGTGGCCATTTTGTCAATATTATAAACAGGGTTTGTGAAATGTTGGTAATTGTGATGAGAAAATAAAATTAGTTACTTCATTGTAGATCCTTTTTGATTTTTATTTGCAAGATTTGGTGTCAACTAGAATATATAAGTGGATATAATTATGGTAATTTGTGCATTTATTTGTAGATGATCTTCCTGAACTACAGGCTGTGCAGACAGATTCTACCCCACCTGCACTTTTTCAGCTCGGTGCCGATGTTTCACATCAGGAATGTTCAAGGCCTTCATGGAGCCAACATACCTCAAACAGTGATTCAGAAAGTGCTTATTCCTGTGAGAATGGGGTGAACTGGTTGACAGAATTAGCAAATATAGCCACAAGTCCTCAGAGTCCTTTGATGCAGTGCTCTTTTTATAACAGGTACTGACATTCATTTCAATTTTGAACTCTCAGATTTATAGTATTTTGTCTCCAGAAACATTTCCTTCACTCCTCATACCCTCTGACTTTGAACTGGAGCCCTATTTTTGATCTTTGTAAATAGTAACTTTATTCTTCTACGGAAGATTGCACAGGATTAGTTTCAGAGCCTGTTGCAAAAGCTGCTTAATTGCCAGCCACGAATGAGGTAGGATGGTATAAGGACATTACCTAACCCACAGAAGGCTCAGGAATTACAGGCATTTACTTCATGTGAAGTAGCAGATGAAAAATTAAGATGAATTTGTTGCTTTAAATTCTTAATACTTACTAGTGCACTGACTTCAGGTGTTTTGTTTTTTTTTTTGAAAGAGGTAATTGGAAATCTAATGCAATGTAGTTTGTATTGGTACTGTTTCAGATTTGTGATCTGTAAATTTCATAAGCCTGTGAGAAGCAATGTGGGATCTTAGAAATTTCTGGGCTTTACCTTTTATTTGGTCTTAGATTTATAACAACGAAATTAAATGCAGTAGTGTTAACAGTAATGTAGTTGGGTTTTAATCATTACGACAGAGTAGTTGTCTTTACGTGCTCTAAGAATGGGGTATTCACCTCAAGATACTTGTAAAAACTTGAGCACTGTGACAAGCAGATGTTGATGTGGAGTTACTGTCATTTGCATGGTATATAGAAGCTATGCGGGAGTTATGCTAAAAACTCCCTTTGTCTGAGCTTGCACCCTTTAATCATCCCATTTGAATACTGGTGTGTGGGAAGTTTACTTGGTATTCAGCTCACACCAACAAAGATTTGTTAAATAAAAGCATTTTAGAGTAATGGCATCCAAGTCTTGTGTTGTCTTAATCTGAGATATTTCAAAATACATTTTTTCTATTGTAGATCATCTCCTGTTCACATAATAGCTACCAGCAAAAGTTTACATTCCTATGCACGTCCGCCACCAGGATCCTCAAAGAATGATCCTAACTTCTCCAGGAATGATTTGGATGAAACACCAGTCAGACATGAAAGGGTGAGTTGTTCTGAAACATTTCTAAAATAAAGAAGCATGAGTAATGGGTTAAGCTTTTGAAAAGAGAGGCTAGTTTAAAAAAATCATCTGTTTAGTTCTAATTCCATTTCTGTTTAAGCTAGATTTTCTGTTACTTTTCTTCTTAGCAGGCACAGTAGGCTTCTAGTGCTACATCACAGAGTCTACATTTTGGTGAAGAGATCACATTCTAACAAAGCTCTGTTCCTCTTGTAGTTCCTTCTATAGCAAGCTTTAAAAAATTCTATTAACTTGCTTGCTGTCTCGAAAAGGAAATACAGAACCATCTCCGTTTAGACACACAAAAACTGTCAGTCCTGCTTCTCCCTTTGCTGTATATTAATTTGTGTATGAAACTTGTCTGTTAAAGACATGGAGTGATTTATCCCAGTGATTTATCTAGAACTGACTTGGCCCTACAGCTTTCCAGTAATTTGACCATAGAGTGACATGCACTTTGAGTAGTTGTGTGAGTGACCAAGGAGTGATAGCTTGTAAAGTGCTTATACCTAAGCATAAGATAAACCATAGGTACGTGAATGAATCTCGGAGAACAAAACCCAAAAATTTCAGGATGACACATTTCAAGAAAAGGAGATGAAAATACTCCATTCACATTTACTGCATGCCTTGAATCTTTGTCTTCATGTTACATTCCTAACAGTATTAAAAGGCAGAATGGTGACACAGATACAAATTAGAGAATGTGTCTAAAGACATAAAACAGCAAAACAAAAGCCCTAAAATCTTCTGCAGTAAAATATCAATGCCATTTTGCTTTTTTTAATAGGCGAATAGCGAATCAGAATCTGGCATTTTCTGCATGTCATCACTTTCAGATGATGATGATTTAGGATGGTGCCATTCCTGGCCCTCAACTGTTTGGCATTGTTTTCTGAAAGGTAAAATAACACATATCCACTATTAAGTATTTTTTTTGTCTTGTCTTTTTTTTCCTTTTTTTTTAACATAACGCTAATGCTTTTTTTTTTTTTTCCTTGAAAAAATCTATTAGGTTCTCGTTTGTGCTTTCATAAAGGACGCAATAAAGAGTGGCAGGATGTTGAAGATTTTGCAAGATCTGAAAGCTGTGGAAAAGAGGAAAATCTCCCAGCAAGTCCTTACAAGGTAGCTGTTAGTTCTAGTAAATTAATGTCAATACTTGTAGCAAATACTTAGTTTCTTACGTTATCCCTGTGCCTTTAATTACTGTCTTAGGAAGACAGGTTTATACTGAACTTCTCTAGAGCCGATCAGTGTACTATTTGAGTATCTTGCTATCAGGCGATTGAACTGAATTCATTTAGGTATGTTTTGAATGTTATATTTATTCATTTTTTATATCGTCTTTATTGAGAACACTTAGAATGTTGGTATTTTTTAATATAATGTAAGATGATGACTATACACCTATAGCATACACAGGCATATACCTTTCTTGAGGGGGAAATTTTGAACTGTATGTACGTTTACAGGGCTACGGTTCTGATGGTTTGAAGTTGATTTCTCATGAAGAAAGCATTTCCTGTGGTGAGTCAGTGCTGAAGTTGACTTTTGATCCCGGCACAGTGGAAGATGGCTTGCTTACAGTAGAATGCAGACTCGATCATCCTTTTTATGTTAAAAATAAAGGTATGAAATACTACAAGTATACTTGGTTGTATATTAAATATTGTTAGAAAATGGATGCAGATTTTATTGGCGTCCCATGTTGCTCAAGACAGATAAAAGCAGTGTTGTAGAATCAATTTACTACCTTTGTAAAGAAATCCAGAATTTGAACAAACAAAACTGTAAAGCTACAGAAATACTGCATATCTCATAAGGAAAGATTTAGTCAAGTATATAAATGGAGTTCAGGAAAACAGAAAAATTGGGGGGAGAAAGGAGAGCTGCAAATAAGGGAGGCTTTTCTCACTTGCTACATGGAACTTCTGATTAAAGTTTCCTGGTTTTGATTACTTTTTTTACTAGAATGAGGTTTTACTTGAGATAAAAATAAGCTATGTGCAGTAAGAATTCCCTGAGTAAATGTTTCTGATTTTTCTTTTGGGTGAAAGAAACTACATCAGAACATTTTTATAAAATGATATAATTTAAAGATGTAGGATTGCTCCAGTTAAGAACTAGAGAGATTGTCTGGCCGTTTGTCTAATTTAACTCTTTACCACTTCAGGTTGGTCATCTTTTTATCCAAGCTTGACTGTGGTACAGCATGGCATTCCATGCTGTGAAATGCATCTTGGAGATCTGTGTCTACCTCCTGGACACCCTGATGCCATTAACTTTGATGATTCAGGTGTTTTTGATACATTTAAAAGGTAATTTTTGGATAAAGTGGCCTCAGTGGTTTTTGTATTTAATGAGTAGGCACCTTAAGTCTACAAGGATTTGAAGCATTATGTAGAGCAAAGAGAGAATACTTTTGGTAATATGAGATAAATGAGAGGGAAAAATGAAGACTGAATACTAGGAAAGCTGTGTAATGATGTACTCTGCTAAACTGCAAAGTAGTATCTTGGAGAGAAATAACTTTTCAGCCCCTGTTTATGATAGTTTAAGCCAGATTAGATAAAGCAGTAAAAATATATATATATTATATATATAAATTCTTCAGGTAAAGTGGGTTATGTTTGAAAAACCTAGTACAGTTTTTCCACAATAGTATGTCTGCCAGCTGTTAACTTGTGCTTCATATGCAGCTATGTATCTGAATTATCTGAGTAGTTTCTTAGTAAATAGTGCATGTGCTATGGCTTTAGAATACAATACTTTCATAATTAGGTTTTTTTAATGTATTCTGCTTTTTGTGATTCTTTTCTAATATATCAAACTTGTCTAACTTCCAAGTTTCATTAACTTTGAGGTTTGCCTTGCTTTGAGCAAGAGGTTTAACCAGATAACCTTCAGAGGTCCTGTCTAACATAAATTATTCTAAGATTCTAAGGAAATAGTATTCCTCATAAAGATTTTTCCATACTATTTTGAGATTTCTAAATTAAGTAGAATCCATCTTCTCCTATGATTTTTAGCTTCTTTATTGCATCTGTTTTTGGTCCAGTTGCTTTTTGGTTTTTTACAATGGAAAAAATTGAATTTAAAATGCTGTTTTCAGTTCAAGCCTTAGGAGCTCTGCTATGATTTCAGTCAGGGGTAGAGAGCAAGTTCAGATTGCTTGTCTTCACTCATTTGCTGTCTGTTTTTTTTCTTCTTATTAACTCCTCTTTTGAACTGCATATGTAGAGAGCTGTTACAATCATTATATTTACATCTTACTGAAAAAATTGGGCCTGTGTCTCCTTACTCATCCTGCAGCTTAGCTGAATACTGTCTGGACACTTCAAACTTCTTGTCTCTCTGAGCAGAAGGGAGTAAGTCACTGAGAAAGAAGCATGCAGCAGCAGCTGTGGTTAAGAGGACAGAAGAATTAAAAAAAAAAAAACAAAATTCTGTTGCTGTGTTATGGGAAGGAGATTAGGAATAGGAAGGGCACTGGACTGTTTGTAGAACAGAGTTCCTTTTTCCTTGTGAACTTGCCTGCAAGGATGTCGGCCTTATCCCTTCTTTGTTGCTTTTTACTTTTTTAAGGGATTTTTGAGACAACCGATCGGGTTCCATCCTTGCTTTTGGTTCCATCCCACAGATAGGGGCTGGACAACCACTGGTAGCATTTCCTTGCTAGGAGTTCTACTTCGTATTTGGAAAAAAAGCTCTTCAAAGCCCTTATCTTTTCCATAAATTATGCAACTATAGCCACATCAAACAGTGAGCGAGTGGAGCCTCAGAGTTATATATATTTATGTTTATTTTGTGGTGGTAACTTAATGTTTTAGATTTATGATCGAGTAGCACCTTTACAAGTGTATTTTCCCCATATGGCATGCTAAAGACAGTATTCCCAGATGGATCTGCACACACCTGGAGATGATAACAAATAGTTATGTGCAATTAAACTTTCTCTGTAGTGGCTAGAGGTTAATTGTAGTTGTTGGTCACAAAAAATTACAACAGTTTATAGTATTTGGAGATCTAAACTGTATGGAAACGACTAATCTAAACTGTTGAAGTACCTTGAAATGCCAAGGAGTCTCAGATCTTTGTCACTAGAGGGCAGACGATTGTCAGCTTTGAATCAAATAGTATGCAACATCACGGGTCTTCAAACAATTTCTTAGTCTCAGTGGAAGTTTTGTCTGTAAAACAATATGTATTTGACTGCCTAGAGAAGTTATTTATAAAATAGTGTATATGATATAATTTCTTTCAATATAGTGGTTTCATATTTGTAATTAATACATATTTGCAAGTGAACTCAACTCTTCCCACATCGGTCGTCCCTTTCAGTACTTAATCATTCACTGACTAGATTTGATTTATGGTAAGGACAGAAGCAGAAAGAAAGAAGCTTATTTCAAAAGACGATGAAATTTGAAGACAGTGTGTACTTAATTTATATGCAGTTGGGGATACATGCAGTTATATGGGGAGTTGATTGTACACAGGAGATCTTGCAAAGTTGCAGTCCACCATCACATTGAAAAAACTATTAATTAATCTGCCAGAGTTTTGTGGTGGTTTTTTTTTTTTCCCCGCACTGACATCTGCATCAAGCACAAATCGTGTCACACAAAAGAGACCAGAATACTAGAAATGTAGTACAGATGAAAAGTAAACAGCAATTTTATATGAAAATTACTTGATCATTTTATGATATGTCTTTTTTTTGTAGTTACGATTTTACACCCATGGATTCCTCTGCAGTTTATGTGCTAAGCAGTATGGCTCGCCAGCGTCGCGCTTCTCTGTCTTGTGGAGGATCAAACAGTCAAGATGCTGAGAGATCAGAATGCAGTAGTAAAAACTGTGTGCCTACTGCATCGTCACATCTTTCCTCCAGTTCTTTGTACAGCAAAGCTGGCAAAAGCCACAGCTCAGGGACTGCAAGTACTGTGAGTGCCACTTCTCCAAACAAGTGCAAAAGACCAATGAATGCCTTCATGCTTTTTGCCAAAAAATACAGAGTTGAATATACTCAGATGTATCCAGGGAAGGACAACAGGTAATGGTAGAACATTGTAGTTTTGTTATTACTAGTGAGCTAGCAGAATATCTGTCCCACCTTTAAATTTAAGTGGAATGAATTTTGTGTTTGAAATAATGTGTGTGTATGTTGTTTTAAGAACAAGTTTTGAAGGATGCTGACACAAAGTTTAATTTATGGGCAGACTTCAAATATTTACAGTACTCGGTAAATTTGACACAAGCCATTTTTTGCAAACCTACCTTCTGAGAAAGCATTTGGGTAAAGCAACTGACATATGTATATATATGTCACAGATATGCAACAGTCTTTGTTTACACTGATGAGAAATGTTCATGGGGAAGAAGGTACCCAGCTCTCTTGCTCACGTGTTGTGATGGAAAAAGGGAATCTCTGATTCTTCTAAGACTTGACATCATATTGCAAATTGTTCAGTGAAGTTACTATCATTTATTCTCAGTCTGTATATCATATTAAATTATAGAGTACTGATTGTTAGGGTGTCTGAACGATCTTAATCCCAACAGTACATTGCTAAATTTTGCTTGTGCTAAAGGTGTTGAACAATCTGGTGAAACTTGCAGGAAGGGTCGTATGACCGTGTCTTTGGGGGAGGGTTCTTTCTTAGTTTGTTCTTACCTATATGCACTTTCACGTCTAAACATTTTTATATAAAGATGGCCATTATATGTGTTTTAAATAATATTTTATGCTAATTGTGCATATGTAAATGTAAACTAAAACACATGAACATGCACTGATGTTGTTATGAGATTTTTTTATGTATATAACATGAAAACTGTTACTGTAAAAATTGCATTGTCACATAAAAATTCTAGTACTAAGTCTGGTAAAAACCAAAGGTGACAGGCCTTTGAGAAGCTTTTTGCTATTTCATAATGTTCTCATAAGGAGGCTGTAACTGGTGTTGAGAAATAAAATCCTACCGTACAAATAACCCATCCTTAAACCCCAGCCAGTCTTGTGTGCCCTGGCAGTGACGTTCTGTAATGTTTATAGTAATTTCAGGGAAGCAGATCTGCTGCCTTCAAATTCATTGCAACTATCGATGAGAAATGGAACAGAATGTCAGCGAGGAAAGTTTATGATGGTTACAGATTGAATTTAAAATGCTGATTTTCAAATTGATGCAGTGAACTGCAGCTGCAGCTGGATGGATGTGAAAAGGAGTTGAGTATTTCAGTGAGCAGGTTTACCCTGAAGGACAGTGATGACAAAGTTACAAGTAAGCTTCAGAATGCGCTGCTCAGTGTCCCGTTTGGAAGGTGGTGCATTTGGATGCAGTTTCTTGGCATCCATAAAACGTCGTACAGAAGAAGTCATAAGAGGTAGTGATAATTGATTTTAGAGGCATTCAGCTACTGTTACTTGAGTGTTGCTGGGGCATTTATTAATTTAGCTGTTCAGAGGCAGCTTTCATGTTTGTTAAATGCATGATTACCAAGAAGATCCTGTGCTTGGTTACATATAGCACCCATTTCTATACACTGGAGTTACTATGTTTGCTACAGTTACTTTATTTTTCGTAATGCATTGTAGGAAAGGACAGAACTTCAGGTATTCTACTTAAATGGTCTGTCCTGAGACAAAGTAGCTCAAGCCACGTCAACAAGATAGCAAGCTGTAAATGTTCAAAACACAAGTCAGCATTCACATGATATTTAAAAACAGTGTGGACCGTAAGATCTTACTTGAGAAACTGGATAGTCTCAGTGTAACCATAGTTGGACTCGATTGTGCGTTCAGAAATACTTGAATAATTTGAGTAGTGTACATTGTAAAGCTGAAGAAAATCACCTAAACTATTATGAGCATTTGTTCACGCTGAACGTAATTATTGAGTAAACTTGAGACATTCTCAACTACTGTTTGACAGTTTCTTTTGAATTAACTGCAGTATAAGGGATTGCATCCGGCGCATTAGTCTATTGCTGAAATGTTGTCAAGTGTCGTGCCAGCATTTTAAGAGGACAAAGGCAGCGTACAGAGCACTGCGAAGTTCCGATGAGGTCAAGGGCACATAGGGCAGTGATGCAGTAGGGTCAATTTTTTCTTACTTGTTTCTGGTTAGGAGAATTAGGTCTCTTCTGTCAGGAAATTTCTCTCTACACATCTTTTTTTCAGTCTCAGTGGTTTGCTTGTAGAAATATTTCCGTGGAGAAATGGAGCATTTGTCTCTGCATTAGATTTTCAGGCTTTTTAAAACATGCAGATCTGTACTCACTTTCAGTGCCTCAGAGCAGTTTTGTCTCTGGAGGTATAAAATACATATGTATTTTTGCATTTGAAATACAAATTTCAAAGTACATTTTTATTTGGAAATGCAATGGCTTTTTCAGCACACCTGCTCTCTCTGGGTCACCATGTTCTTTCCTGGGGGTATGAGTGACCCAGTACAAACTGGTGACCAAAACCAGACGGGTTTCTGGTGCTGTTGATTTACCTCTGCCAAAACATGAAAAATCAGCTAATTGAACTGGAGTGTGTTTACTTCTGATGACAGACCAAAGATAACGGTTCCTCATATGGATAGAAAACCAGAGATTCCACTGCCAAAGAGACAGGCTGTGCAAGTGGGTTTGATGTTGATGGGATCTGGTTGCAGTTTGAGGAGTTTGCTCTAAGGAGTCACCAGAGCGTGTGACGGCGCAGGCTTAACGGCAGCCCCAGTGGAATTCTTGCTCTGGTCTCCGAGTGGTCTGCAGCTCGTGGAAGCCTGAGCGGTACCATTACGTGATCTTGCAGGATTAAAATCCATTTTCTTAGTATGGTGCAGAAAAGCCTTCAGAATTGCTGTAAGTGAAACGCTGTGGAAATGGCTGATGATACTCTGCTCTTCTTGATTCTGTTAGAAAGTCTGTGAATAGCTTTGCTGCCAGCAGGGAACTTCTTCATATGATAAAAGCAAAGTGGTTAGTTGTGTACACTTTTTTCTTAAAGCTGGTCATAGAACTTTCATCACTGTAATCTGAAGCCAAAGCATACCTACTCAGTAGTTTAGCAATTACTGATAAAAGAGCTGTTGTTTAGAGATTTTTTCATTCAGCTAAAGGATGGAGTTAAAGCTTTTATGGAATATTGATCCAACATTTGGGAGTGCAGTTAAGCGATATGGCGTGATAATATGGAGAAATGCTGTCCAAAAGACATCAAGTTTGTAAGGAGCAGGAAAAGCAATTCATTCAGCTTCTGGAAATGATGCAAGGTGTGTTAGAACAAATGGTTTCTTTTGCATAGGAACGGGAACTTACCAGTATGTTCCGCCCACTTGTGTTCTCCCCAGCAGGGATTAAAGGTGGAGGAAGCTACATGCATCTACTAAATAGGCATGGGGGTTTGCAGTTAATCAAATATTTGTTTGGCTGAGGTCATATTCAGATCATTGCCCTAATTATTAGAGAACATGCTTGCAGCAAATCTGTCATATGATCTAGTAGGAAAGTAGAGCAAAACAAATGTGAGTTACCATTTGGTGGTGGTTTAACATCCCTATTTTGCTGGTTTATGCAAGTTGCTGTGTATTCAAATGCACACCCTTTGAAATGGTGGAATGTGCACTGACCCATGCTCAGCTAACACACAAGTCTCATCTGTTTAGCTGTTAAAAGAAGTATGAGGAGGTAACCAGAAACATGATTGGTTTTTAAAAAAAATTGTAAAGATACAGTTGATGTCTTTTGTGTCTGTTATTTCCACATTTAGCTTTTGTCTCCTTTTTAAAGTGCTGAGATAAAAAAGAAAAAAACAAGGGTATTTATTAACACCCTGCCTGACCATACTGTAAACATTTATTTTGCAGAGCCATAAGTGTGATACTCGGTGACAGGTGGAAGAAAATGAAAAATGAAGAAAGGCGGATGTACACACTAGAAGCCAAGGCCTTGGCGGAAGAACAGAAACGTTTAAATCCTGACTGTTGGAAACGAAAACGAACAAATTCTGTATGTTTGTGAAGCAGTCTTTTTCATTGTGCTGTTAAATGCATTCATACAGTAGCTACAGTGGTTTTTCTTCAGGAGAAACTGCTGTCTACTTCTTTCTTGGTAGCACAGACTTTCATGTTACTCCCCTGTGTTGTGTAATCTGCTTTTGGACGGTTGGCAGGAGACAGATCAGGAGAGGGTCTGTCTCTGAATATTTTATGGGAGTTCTCTGAATTCTGTTGGACTGTAACTGAGCATGCTTGTGAAAAGCAGAGGAAGGTCCTTTTATTTGAAGTAACTTGAGTTCATAATGTTGTACCTAAATTACATCTGTCTGTTCCCCTCAGAAACAAACTTGACGAAATCCTTCTCTGTTGTGATTCAGTCTCCTTTTTCCTCAGTAAAAGGTTTTTCTTTACCGATTTCCATCTTTTTTTCTGGATAATTTATATCAGCATATATGAAGTTATTGAGAGCAAATTAATTTTTTTCCCATTAATCCCTTTCATTTATTACTCTGTTTTAATTGTAAAATAAATACAATAGATT
>NW_010519061.1:0-9619 GCF_000687285.1 Phaethon lepturus | reverse complement strand
GTAGGGAAATAAATTGTTTTCCACTTTGTAGAAGGCCATCAATTTAAGAATCTGCAGCAATGTATTAGTAGGTGGTGGATGTATTCGGTAAAATAAGGGGTTTCAAGCTAATATATCATGCAAAGAGAATATCAAAAAAAGGAGATTCTGCCCACCTGCATGTACAGCCAGCAGAGCAGGTTGGAAGGAAGGATCCACAGAGGTGTGCAAAATGCCAGATCCCTTCATCAGCCATTTTGTGCCTGGGTAGGAGCATCAAGTGTGTTGCAGACTTCAGAGGTTTAAGATTCATCCTCAGAGTACCCCCCTTCATGTGTAGATGAGGCTAACTTTCTCAAGAGTATATGCAAGTGTTACCGTAAGACTGAATAAGAAATGCTCCAAGTACATACAGCAGTAAGAAGCAACTTGGAGAATTTTTTTCACAGCTTGGTCACCTTATCAAGTAATGATGGTGGACTCTAGGCTGTGACAAAAGTCTGGACAGTCTTTTGATGATCAGGGGATTAAATCATCTGTTCTGGCCTTTTGTTTTCTTTTGAGTAACTGGCCAATGATTACAAGTACTTGTGGCTTTCAAAACAAGATTTAAGATAATGTCTAGTTCCCCTTTGCTTGGTGACTGCTGACCTGGTTTTCTCTTTTTTTCTCAGGGCTCACAACAGCATTAAAGCAGAATTTTCCTGTTAACTCTGTATTTACAACATGGCTGTTGCTTGATGGCAAGAAGATGCAAGATCAAGGTCTTACTATTGTTGTGACTTTGTGTGACCATAAAATACTGGCACCATCAAGTCGGACATGATCTAATAGGAGTGCAGATTTGCTTTTTACAATAGAACAATAAGTAAGCTAAAACTATCAACATTTTAAACCAAATTGCCTTATTTTTCTTCCAAACTTCATACATGTATCAGGTAATATAGGCTTGAAAAATGGATATCCTGTGGTGCTAAAGTACTTTAGAAAGAGGCGAAGGAGACGTGTATAAATGTTTATTTTTAAAAGAAAATGTACAAAAAGGGGAATTTTAAAATATGTAACAGCTGTTTATATACATTGATTTCTTATTGCTGATTAATATGTATTGCACAACCATATTATTAATTACGATTCTGGGGCCTGGGATTTTAAAAAATGGCAAAATGTATTATCAGCCTGTAGCTTCCCAGCCTGCCCGGATGCCAACAAGTTGCTGGAACGTGCGGCAGATGGAGAGCGTCGCGTAACGTAGCTCGGGAGCTGCTGCTTGGGTTGCCACCTATAAAGTCTGTAGCCACAAGGGAGATGTTTTTGCAGCAGCTGGCGCTAGTGAGAATTGTTATTTCTGGTGGAAACAAGGGCCCAGGACAGGATGAAACGAATAAATAGCGTTATCTCAAGAAAAATGGTGCTGTTGGTATCGTCACCATCATAGTTTTAACTCTGTATTTTGTCTTTGCCACATATTCTACAATATTTTATTTTGCCATAAGACATCTTTATGGTGGGGGCAAACTTTGCACTTAACTATACGTGCAACACTTGCACTTTACTTTTTTTTTTCCTCCAACTGTCTAAATTTAGAGCAGCTGCGTTAGGATTACAATTGCTTCTGCTGTGAACTTCTACAATCATGGCTTTTCATGTACTAAACAGCTGTGTGTTTCTTTTTTTTTTTTTTAAGAATCACAACTGTAAATTTCAGTTTATGACACGTCTACATGATGTTGCCCCTAAGATTTTTGCACACTATATTCTTGTATATTATTTCAAATAAATTCATTAAAATTCGGTGTTGCGTATTTTATAAAATGAAGAATACTAATCACTAAGTCAGCCCTGTAGCGATGAGCACGTTCTGCATGGAAGTCTTTATGTGAACCCAGCCAAAGTTTATTTTGATGCTTTGCTGTTAGAAAGCGGATGAAGAATTTAAAATACTGAATTCAGGCTTGGATAGTTGATGTTCTTTATTACAGTTTAAGCAAAAAGAGAGTTGAAATCAATATAAATTATTTCAAAGCAAATAACAGTGCAGTAGAGAATAATTTCTGTTATTTATAAATATTTTTACTTCTGTTAAAATTAGTTATTTTTAGATGGAAACTGATGATTCTAGCATTTCAAAAGTACGATGTTCTGAATAAGGCTAAAATGTACTCATTTAAAACTATACTTGTAGGAAAAGAGCTACTTCCTTATTTGAGATACTCAGCAATTATACTGTAATATTTGAGCATGTTCTAAGCTTACACCTTTCTAAATTCAAAAGGAATGCTAAAGAATGATTCATTTTTATTAGGTGAAGAATTGCAGCACATAAAAATAGTATGATTTCCTTATAATATTTGTGTATAAATAAGTTCCTTTAATGCAAACATAAAGCAAGAACGGAGAAGTTTCTCGGGTGAAGTAGGTAAACATGTTTCACTATAAAGCTCATATATTTGGGAATAATTTGCATGAACTGTAAGTACATGTGCGGCACCAAAGGCTGATGGCAGACACCCGACTCTGCTCCTGTCTGTCCCCTGTTGCGAGAGTTGTCCAAACAGGTTCACTGAAGGGTCGACATCGCTTTCTGCAGCAGCTGAACCATTATGGGATAGACTGGTGCAAACTCCTTTCCCTCTCTTGTTCTTACTGACTGAACATAAGCTTCTAGTGCACCACTAAAAAAAAAAAAAAAAAAGTAGCTAAAGCAATTAAATAGCGTACAAGTACTGAAAGTTCAGGATCTGCAACTGAAGGTAATAGACTTCTTCCCCATTAGAGAGTTTTCCTCAGGTGATCTTGGCTGTCGCTGTGGAAGGAAGTGGGCAAAAAAGGCCTTACAAAGCTCTACATAATTGTTTCATGATCTTTCTCTCCCTCCCTGCATGTTCTGAGGAGCGAACAAGTTAACATTTAAATAAGCAGCAGCAGCATGTTGCAGATGGCTTGAAATGACAGCTCTGACGTACGGACTGGGGCACGTTGCTGTGCTGGTAACCTTTAGAAACAGAAAGAATAGACTCAAGCTGCTGCAGACACCAAGAGGACAACGTAGAGGATGAAAATTGGGGCAGTGGTGAACAACCCAGCTGCCCTTAGGTGATTTCCTGGCTGACTCTTTTGAACTGCCGCCATCCTTCAGGAAATGCTGTGCTAACGCACAGACAAAGCATATGTGTGCGTCTGTGCGTCTTTGCTGTGTTTGTCTTACACGCTGCCGTAGGATCTCGCACACAGAAGTCGTCTTGTGTGATTTACACAAACACATTTCAAAGCTAAAAGACGGCAACTGTGATTACATACTTGCCTGTATGTAATTTAACCTGCTTTACAACACAGGGCCACCATTCATCCAAGGACTCTAGTAAATAGTATTGCTGAATGACAGCATATCTGTAAAACAAAGACTTTTTAAATCTGTTCCGATTATGACCGAATCTTGGCTTTGGCCAAGAAGGCCAACAACATCCTGGCCTGTATCAGCACTAGTGTGGCCAGCAGGAGTAGGGCAGTGATTGTGCCCCTGTACTTGGCACTGGTGAGGCCGCACCTTGAATCCTGTGTTCAGTTTTGGGCCCCTCACTACAAGGGCACTGAGATGCTGAAATGAAACTACTACCTGAAAGGGGGTTGTAGTGAGGTCGGTGTTGGTCTCTTCTCCCAAGTAACCAGTGATAGGATGAGAGGAAATGGCCTCAAGTTGCGCCAGGGGAGGGTTAGATTAGATACTGGGAAAAATTTCTTCACCGAGAGGGTGGTCAAGCATTGGAACAGGCTGCCCAGGGAGGTGGTGGAGTCACCGTCTCTGGAGGTGGTCAAAAAACCTGTAGACGTGGCACTTCAGGACATGGTTTAGTGGGCATGGTGGTGTTGGGTTAACGGTTGGACTTGATGATCTTAAAGGTCTTTTCCAGCCTTAATGATTCTGTGATAGTAGCTCATTAAGTGAGGCCAAGTTACTTTTGCCATACTTGCATATAGTTTCTAATTTAATTGACTTTCCTCTCCTTTTTGTCTTCTCCTGTCATGTAATAGATACAATGATCTTGGGCTTTCCTTCTAAGACCCTTTGCTTATGTCAGGTTCCATTTACAGCAAAATTGTGACATTTAGGAAAACGCATGCACAAACCACCAGACCCCTTTTTCAAGTGGGGACTAAGACAACTCCCAGCACATGGCTGTTCCTCGATGGCTGCAGCGCTAAGAGACTCATCACCAACCTTCTGGCCGTACCCAGAAGCATCCCAAAGGGCAGCAGGTCCCACTGCTGACACCCAAGCAGCAGCAGCAGAGCTGAAATTGTCACTCTGGGTCACCAAGTGGGGAAGCAGTCCTGCGTTTTGTCTCCTGCATTCATTTTGGGAAGCACAAGCCACGCGCTCTGGCCGCCCTGCCAGGGGGGTTCTGCTGGGTTTTGGTAACATGGCAGGAACATTCCCAGTCCCACTGGGGCAAGGTGGGTGCTGCTTGTGCACAGCTGGTGATGTGAAGGGGGCCGGGGGGCTGAGGGAGATGGTAGCACTGTCAGGCATATAAACACACATCAACTGCTGTAAGATGATGGTGGGCTGGGCCAACGGGGGCACGGCTGCACTCATGGTCGCTGCCGCCCCACGTGTGCCTGCTGGCAGCTGGAGGTGATGGGACGTCAGGAGGCATTTAACTAGGCAGGGCCTAAGGAAAGCAGAAACACGCAGGAGTCAGACCTCGCCTGTGTTTCAGAGAGTCTCCTCCTGGAGTAAGATGACAAGAGACGGGAGAGGCCCAGACCCCTGTGGGATGCTGCAGCACTGGGAAGTGACGTAAGAGCCCAGCAAACCTGGCAACCAGAACAGGAGATGGTAGGAAGAAGCGGGGCCATAAGACGCTTTGTTGCCTGCCAGCAAAGCTGCCGTTAAACCAGCAAGGGCTCCGAACTTCCTGAACAAAACCTAAAACCCACCCGCGTCACCGCGCTGCTGGGAATCTCCAGCAAAGCTCCTTTCTCAACACCTGGGAGATGCTCCTGAGGCCAAAAGCCTGTACTTGGTTTGCGGAAGCGAGGCTGAGCTTTGGGCTCCGAGAAGCCGGTGACAGCGGTGACAGCCCGGCCCCGCGAGCTGGTCCCGGGGCTGCATCCGCTCCCGCCAGCGTGTGCGCGCGTGCACACGCAAGGACACACACTTGCAGTCAGACTCCCTGGGCTGTCGCTAATGGAGCCTGACGGGGAGAGTGAAGCGTGCAACCGGGCCGAGCACAGGGTGGGAATGAAACAGCCCAGGCAGGAGGCGATGCTCCGCATCCACCACAGCTCCCGACGGCCCCAGGCGGGGCAGCTGCACTTCAGACTCCCGCTCTGCTGAAACCCAGGGCCCATTGTCTGCGCCGGGGGTGGTGCAAAAGGAGGCTGGGCTGGATTATTGGAGAGAGTTGAGAAGTTTCAGAAGAATAAAGTGACTGAGCAAAGAAACAGTCCCTCATGCCGGCAGGGGTGCACTTGAGAGCTCTTCAGTTTTGGTAACAGCTTCCTAGTGAGTTACTGCTGAGGGGTCCACACCAGGTACCAACACACTTTGAAAAGTCACTTGGCATTTTTTGCACATCAACAAACAGCAAGAGAAAAGTTATCCCTCGTTACAGCCAGAAAGACAGGGAAAGAATATTTATTTTATCTAGCCAAGATAAAGCTGACTTTTTGCACCTGGTCAGCTCCCTGAAAACCTTCAGCCTGCTTTACCAGATGGTCTCTGGGGACCAGCACGCATCTACAGGGAAAGAAGCAACAACTAAAAAACTGCTTGCTGCAGCCACAAAGTGCTTCAGGTGCAGCTCACCTCACTCCCAGCAAAGGCCATCAGCACAACCGACTGCAGAGAGATCAGGCACATCCGCAGGTAAGTTTTAAATCTCAAGAGAAAGTTTTAAATCTTCAAGAGAAGCAAGACCGGGGGAAAGGGACAGCAGGCAAGCGTGCTTTTTAGATAAACTGGCCTCTCATGGCAATGAGGGGTGGAGCAGGTGATGAGCAGCCTGAGCAGAAGGTGGGAGATACAGGCAGGGAAGCCTCAAGGATCCCATCAAGATGAGGGAAGATGCTTCAGAAGAGCCAGGTTTGTCTCACTCAAGTCCTCTGGTCAGCAGTAATCCTTAAGCATGTCAGATTTTAGTGACCTTCTACAAAGAATAGTCCCTTGTATTAAAAAGAAAGCTGAGAAACCCCTGTGACAGTTTTCTTAACTCTGTCATTCATCTTGCTGAATCTCTCCCCTTCCACTCACCAGTGTCCCTCTCTTTTCATCTATACACTCTCCAAAGTTTGTTGGGTCCAAGTAATTTTTAGAGTCATCAAAAGCTGAAAACAGAAAAAAACATATTGACCTGCTTAACTTAGAAAGCTCTGACACCTCTTGGTGAAGTTGTGGGTTTGCATCATTATCCAGATGGTAACACTGCTATCCCTTTCTGACTATCTCCTTGCTTTGAAAAAGCCCTTGAAAAAGATGACAGAGATAACCAGATCCCTTCAGATGAAAGGGAAAAGTTTCACCCTACAAGCAGCACCCAAAACCACTCAATGTCAGCCCTTGATAATCCTGAGCCAGACCGTTATCCCCACCAGATCAAACAAGAGTGAATGAGATTTAGGCTACGTTAAGTGCCAAACACCAGTATTAGAGTCCTGCTGTCACACTTTCCAGCAGCTTTTATCTTTTTTCTTTCTCTCTTTCCTCAAAAGAATCTGATATAACTGGCAAAACCAACTCCATCAGTGGCAGCCGCTGTCCTCTTACAACTCAAAAAGCAGCTCAGAGGAAGTTGGCAAATTGTTTGGTGGCCTCAGAACTGCCCAGACCCTTCTCCTTCCCAGCAGGGACCTACAGCCAACAGAAGCTGATCTTTGTCAGCCCTCTTCTGCTGTGCTTCATCTTCTACTGTGGCTTTGCTTGCGTTGTTTCAAAGAGACAAACTTCATCAATATGACCAACCCAGAAGCATCTTAACTAGCTCTCTTTTCCGCTCAAAAGACAACCAATAATTACTACTCCATCAATACTATAAGGTGAATTCTCAGACATTTTTCTAAAACAGACCTTCTACAGCTTTATGTTGAAAATAAAAGCTTTCTCAACACTCTAGGACTAAATGCATGCACTATTTTCCCATGTCCCATCTTTGCATCTCCAATAGAAGTATTTAAACGCTCTAAAGCTGAATGTTAAGATGCAATTCATAATCAGTAACTTGACCTGAAACGCTAAAACAAAAGCTTGGTTTTTCTCAGACAGTGAGAGTTTCCCTAATGGCCAAATCCATGACAAAGGCATGGTGAGCCCCGGCTTCCCACCAAATGTAACATTCACGTCAGGCTCCTTTGACTTGCCAGCCTTCAACTTGCAAAGGTTATTTTGCAAATACCACATCTCCCATTGCTGGGGATTTCACTGTAACCCTGGGGGAACAACTGATGGGAACTGCAGTGCCAAGAGAATGAACAAGTCATGGAGAAACATTTACCGCTGAACAGAGGACACGGGCACCTCCAGAACTGGTCTGGAGAACCACCTGCTCCACAAACCCATCAAGGCAGAGCAGCAGTCTGCCTCCCATGTGGGCAGGTGTAAGAAAGCGGCTGGAGGGGCCTCACACCCAGTGAGAGGGTGAAAAGCTGCTGCAGCTGCTAAAGGCAGCGAGCCAAGAGGCAGCTGCAGTCACCGGGAGCTCCATACCCTACCTGGTGACCATGGAACCGCTCATAATCATAGTCAAGCTCTGATCAGCTCAGGAAACTCTCCTCTGCATTACTGCCCATGGTAATGGCATGATGGCAACAGGCCAGGAAGCCTGTCCATCCTGTGAGGAACAGCATTCCTGGTAACGAGAGGTCCAGGTAGTAAAACAGCAGAAATCATGAATCCAGGGATAAAGGATGTTTGGAGTCCAGAGAATAACGGTGAAGTTGCTTCAGAGTGTAAGGGAAGAATGGGATGGGAGAGGTTGGGAGAGGTAACTGAAAGCACCAATGGTCATGAAGTAGACATGATTTCAGAAGTGCATTTAGGATGGGAATGTTGTTTCTCTGAAGACAGTTACCAAGTCTTAAGTGTGGGATTTCGGGATGGCGACGTACAGAAATCCAGACAGCGCCGGAAGCTGCTTACGGCACAGCAAGGCGGTTGCTGCTGCACGCTGCCAGAGCTCATCTCAGGCTGGCTGAGCTGGGCAACTGGTAACAATACGCTTCACTGAAGTCGCCAAGATGCCTACGTGGCTGCACCTCATTTTGGGAGATAAATTAGTTAGTAGCAATGTTAATACTTGAAATGCAGATTTTATGATGACATTTTTGTTAACTTTACTGGTCCTAGCTCGAACGAGCTTCTGTAAGCTATGCTGGCAGCACAGGATTCAATTCAGATGCACCGTTTTACCATTAAAATCTTGTCTTAAAAAAAAGGTAGGCTTGCTTCTGGAGAGGACACTGTGAAAACACTAGCGCATAAGTACTTATGGAAAAATATGGGTGAAAGCAGTATCATCAAGTCTCCAGCACATAAGAAATCACAGCTGTTGTCATATAAAAAGATGTAATTTATAGTTACATTACCAATGTATAAGATGGAAGAAACCCTGTTTATGTAATATACAAAACATACTCTTGAAGGGATTAGACTAAATAATGCCCTAAATTCAGCATCTTCCAGTCTAATAAAGGACATAAAACCTGTTCAGCAATCTGTTTCTATTTTAAAAGACAAGCTATGGTATACATTACAAATATTGTTTGTAAAAGAGAGCTATGGAAAGAGGGTTGGTGGGATGTTCTGCATATATTAATGCTTCATTAAAAATGCCATAAGAAGTAAGGAAAAAAAAAATCTAAGTTTAAGATGCCCTCCCACATAAGGAAAAGGATTTTAAAGCACTTATTAAATTACTTCACTTGCTTGAGCAAAAACATGAGCTTTCTTGGAAATCAGGACAAGCTGGTTATGTAAGACCCAGATAGACAGTTCTTTTAAAAAATGTTGTTTCAACCCATGAAGATTTACATCTACCATTAAAAGAAAAAAAAAAAGTGTATGATCTGGGCTGTGGTTCTTAAAGGGATCTTAATGTGTATCATTTACTCTAATTAATTAGTTAATTTTATATGGAATTGCGAATACTAGCACTACCCTCCTGGGCTCCGACTCCGTCAAGTGGAGCCTGATTTCAGTTGTAAGCTTCAGAAGAGGCAGGGATCATCTTTCTGTTCAGCAGCGGGGTAGTGCCCTGCGTACTCACGCCCTGATCAACGAGCAGGGCCGCTGGAGGACAGCAGGGCCAGACTTCTCTTTAGTGTTTTGCTAAAAGTCTGTTTGCGCTGCAAACTTCAGGGCAAAGAGGAAAGTGGAAGATAAGCTGTGTAGGAGCACATCTGTCTGACACCGGATCTATTTAATCGGGTGCTGTGAAAGTTACTGTAAAACTGAACAGTAAAATCTCCCACAGCATCATCTGTAGGACATCAGATTAGCAAGAGACATCTCTGACTTATTCCAGATTGCGTAATGGGGAGATCAAAGGAACCGTGCATTGACAGACAAGCGTCAGTGAGAGGCGGGTTTCTATGAATGGCCCGGTGCTGGCGGGGGAGTGCTTGGAGGCGCAGGCGTCACGGC
>NW_010519060.1:2379-2885 GCF_000687285.1 Phaethon lepturus | reverse complement strand
GCCTCAAAGCAAACGCGAGGGTGCAGCTCTGCCCATGCTTTCGGCTGCACCCCAGGGCTCTCCGTCATAGGACAGGGAGAGCCAGAGGTTCGCAACCCTGCAGGACATCTACATGGAGGAGAAACCCACGGGGACCTGGGGACACCAAAGGGCCAGTGGGAGCACCCTCCCCAGGACGGGGTTTCTCTGCAACAGGGGTACGCACACGATGCCCAGGCCAAGAGGGCTTTGGGCTTGCAAGCAGAATTGAGGGCAGAGGATGCAGGCAAAGGCTTTGCTCCCTGAGCCCCTCCAAACACTGCCCGGGGACCCAGCCTCCCCACGCAGGACCCCCACACTTGCACCAGTGTTTGCATTTTAACTGGATGCCAACAAGAGAGCTGGGAAACATCCTTATTTCTGCAAAAGCTGAGAAGAAACTGAGATGAACAGACCTGGTTCCAGTACAATAAAAAAGCACGCTGGTAAATACAAGCACAAAGCTTGCCCCGACTCACTGAAACGAA
>NW_010519060.1:1503-2348 GCF_000687285.1 Phaethon lepturus | reverse complement strand
AGCAGGAATCAGAGGTTTATTCAGCCCTGTGGCTCTCTCCTATGTGAAAATGGGGCTGAAAGTACCACCACGTGTTCAAGATCTGGGCAGCAACAGGCAGAGCTGGGGCAGGATTCGGGGCACTCTCAGCCCCAGCTCGGCCCGTCCTCAGCCAGGATATGGCTCCTGGAGGGATCTCCGATGGAAGTACATCCCTTGGTGCCCTGGCCACCTGGCAACGAGGGGACGTCAAGTGCATCAAGGCTGGCAGCAGGCAACGGTAGCATCTCCCTGCCACCAGTGCTCCAATACCACCGTTCCATGGGGCTGAGGCCCGTGGCCAGCTAGGTCGGCAGTGCTGGCCGGCACTCGAGGTCCAGCACAAGGTGATGCACGTGGGGCGCATAGGACTTCACGGCCTCGATGTGCAGGATGCTGGTGCGCCATGGCTGCCCGTGCAGCTCTACCAGCAGCCCCTGGATCTGTGCCGCTGTGGTTTCAGCCCACCTCTGCCACTCAGGGCTGATTCTGGCCCCCAGTGTCTCTTTCCCACCATCCTCCATTGTGTGCTGTGCCTCTCCATCAGAGCTGGCTCCCTCTGGAGAGCCCCGCTCAGCCGGCAGGAGCGGGGACTGCAGGGGGGCTGGGGCAGGGAGAGTCTCCACATTGTGGTGGATGTGGAGAACCCCACCCGTGGCCTTCTTCAGGACGCGGCAGGCCACCGGCCAGCCTTCCTCCGAGCTGGGGATCAGCCCCAGGTTCACCCGGTCCGCTACATCCCGCAGCTCCAGCTGGAAGGAGAGGGGCGGTGAGGGGGATGCCATGTGGGGCCAGGGGGGCCGCAACCAGGCAGCACCACTCACCTG
>NW_010519060.1:0-1402 GCF_000687285.1 Phaethon lepturus | reverse complement strand
AGCCGCCGCATGAACCAGGTATGGCAGTGTGAAATAGCCGATGCCTGGGGGCAGGAGAGGGGGCAGCAGCTGAGGGCAGGGCCCAGGCACCAGTGGGGGTTCGCATTCCTCCCTGGAGGCAGGGCGGGATGCGGATTACCGCCCTCGCTTTCTGCATCTCCTTCAGCTCCAGGCTGGAGCAAGCCCAGATGCTGGGAAAATGGAAATTCATTCCCCCTTGCCTCTGCAAAAGTAAAATCTGTCTTGAAAAATGTTTACAGAGGAGCTTATTTTACCTTCAGTCTTTGACCATTAGCTTGAGACCTGCCCCGCCCTGCTTCCACTCTGTGCAGAAGTGCCCAACCTACCATTTATTTTAATTAATCCAGAGCAGTTTTGTGAGTGCCACATCCTTTCTGTGTGGCACAAACTGGAAGCACTAACTTCCCTAAGCACAAAGCAGCGGCTCTCTTGATATGCAAATGCCTGGTGTGATCTCCCCACTCATCTCACAGCACAGGACACTTCAGCTAGTGCCAGCTTGTCATGAAAGCACATCAGTATGGGACTGGGACATCTACGGGAGCTTTTCAGAAATGATATCAAGGTTAAATCTTTTCCATGGACCCAAAGGATTCCTATGACCAGCACTAGGTACAGAGAAGCACTCTGCAGAGCTTGGGTGCAAGGTCATCCTGAGTGTCCAAAGGCAACAGGGACACAGGAGGGACAGCAGTGCCAGGGTAGCTGAGGGCTCACAAATGGGGTAGGAGCTCTAAGCCTGGGTATTTTTCCAGTCCAGGCTAGATATGACGTTTCACATCCACCTGGATGCCATCAGTACCTGCATCACTGCTCTCTGCGTGCCTGCGCAAGCCTGCCCTGCCAAATCCCTCCGCTACGTCTCCATTACCTGCGTAGAGATCCACCAGGACCTCCCCGGAGCAGGGCAGTGAGGCCACCCGCAGCTTCTCCGTGATGTTGCCCGGTGAGAACATGCACTTGGTCACGTCGAACGTGTACCTGGGAGATATTGCCAGCCCGGTGAGGGCAGCCCCTTCCCTGCACCAGCTGCATCCGGCACCGTGGCTCCTGCCTACCTGATCCTGTTGTCCACGTGCTCCACCCAGCCGTCCTGGCCCAGCAGCAGGGTGACACTGGGAGACCGCATCCCATCCGGCAACACCCGTCCTTGCCTGGCCAGCCGCCGGGAACCCAGAGCTGAAGCAACCGTCTCCCAGAGCGTTGGACCTGCAATGCACCCGTCCCAAGAGCTTTGGAAAAGGCCAGGGCAGCACTGCAGGCAGGATCGGGGCAGGCAGACCTCACTCCCCCTTACCCAGCTTCTCCCAGGACGCGGCCCTGAAGCTGTCCTCACTCAGCAGGACCAGATCCCCATGCCGCTGCCAGGCGCGGGGCACGT
>NW_010519059.1:0-37950 GCF_000687285.1 Phaethon lepturus | reverse complement strand
TCCTTATCAACATAACCTTTTATTTTTTTCTCAAAAAGTTGTTTATTGAATTCTTAATGTTATTTCAAAAAAAAAAAAAAATTCAAAATTTAGATAAAAAGAAACCCCCCCCGATGTCAAATCAAAACTAACGTCTGAACCATGGACATGCTCCAACACACAACAGAACCGACTGCCCCTGGGGGGCTGGCGCAGACCCAGAGCACCTCCTCAGGGCACACGCACAGCCCCCCTGCCCAAACCTGCCCGCACCACATAGGAAGGGCTGGGGTCCCCACTGCGGCGGCAGATAATGAAAGCCCCTTCCTGCTCGGCTGATCTCCTCCCACCTACTCACCCCACCAGAGAGGAGGAGTTCGAGTCCTTGACTAAGATGGGGGGACTAGGTTTGGGTCAACAAGGAGCATGTGGCCGCTGCAGCCCCTTGCTCGGAGCTCAGGGCGCAACTCCCTTCTCCCCGCAGCAGACTCCGAACTAAAGGGGTAAGAAATCCATCAGCTTCTGCTGAATGCGACTGGGACTGCCAGCCTCAGGGACTTAACTCTCTGAAAAATAGGCTATTTAGGAAAAATAAGCCAAGTGAGTGTTCAGTGACTATTTGGGACTATACACAGATGGCGTTTGCCTTCGAGACATCACACACATGTTGATAGATATCCTGGCAAGAGCTCTTAACGCAAGCCATACGTGGTTAGTAACTACTGGATTTGCTGGGCGGGCTTCCATGGGACAGGGTAGCCAGGTCCTCCTAGGTCATGCCAGGCGTGACCAGGCCCTGGAGCATGATCATAAGGCGACGGGCAGGCTTGCTCAGCGTGTTGTGGGGTTCCACCTGCAGGAACTGGAAGAGCTTCTGCCGCACCTGGTTCATGACTGACCCCATGTGGTCTCGGGTGATGGGGTCACTGTGGTCCAGGTGCATCACCGCTTCCTCCAAGTAACTGCCGGAGAGAGAGCAGGGTTAGAACCTAACGACGTGCGATCCCAACTCGATACCCTTCATTTTAGTGCTGAAGGTGCAGTTTAGTTCCTCCACCCACCCAAACTCAGTGCAGTATGTTCAGCCACCAGAAAATACATGTTGCTGACTCACAGCAGGGTCTCTCTATCCCTTCTTCAACATGCAAGGACGTATTTTGCAGTCTGCAGTACGTGTAACACAACCTGGCTTGCCTGAACCAAGCAGGCACAACAGCAAGCTAGAGCAGAGCTGGAGGTGGCACTTGGCCACAGGCCATGCCCGGTCACAGCTCTGTAGATATCTTCTTTGATGCTTTTTTAGCATAAGAAGAATCAGACAGTAAAAATCCTCAGCAGTAAGGCTTATTTCATGTAGGGATATATTTAAGGTGGTCTTCCAATATAACTATGTCTATTCAGGAAGGGGTGGAGGAAGACCGAAAGACAAACCTTTCTGAAGTTCAGACGAGCCATAAACTTTCAAACCGCAGCCTGAGAGCAAGGCAACGTGGTCACTGCAAAAGGTTTTCCCTAACAGACCAGCCTGAACTTAACAGCAGCAAATTCAGCTCTGATTACCAGCTCTTCTATAACTCAAAGCTCTTTTTCAGTTTTTCTAGCTTGCTTTATTGCTATTGTTAACTTGAGTTTAAAAACTCGATTTAAGTAATTTTCCATATAAGCCATGGTCAAAACCTGCAAGTATCTTAATGAGTTAGTTTTTTAGGACAGGTAACAGGGTTTTGACTCACTGACTAAAAATGCTCATGGCAAGTATCAGCACAGTCACTATTTTGTCACACGAACTTTGCTTGGAACATCTAACTGACATTACTTCCAGTAGCTCCTGCTGCCACCTCCAACTGAACCTGTGTGGTCGTCACGATGAGAAACTGCCGACACGAATTCCAGCGAAGGGTTAAGAACCGAGGCCGGAGCACAGTTGCTCTGGATGTTCAGCTATCCAGGAAACATGGCACTATCCCTCCCTTTTGCCTCCGCAGGGTTCCTTGGTGCAAGGAGATAGCTGCACAGACCTCAAAGAGTATTCAGAGACTACAATCCAGGAGGTAACAGCACCTACCGCTGGGTACCCCTCCTACTACCACCTCCGGGCAGCAAAGCTTTCCATGGCTATGTCTACATCTTCTTCCAAGTCATTACTGGTTGTTCACATGCCAGTAACAGGCTACAGAAGCTCCAACCTTCGTTAAAGCACCACCTTCCACTGCCAGGCAGTGAATTTAAAGCCAGGGCCAGGAACGGGTCTGCACAGGTTCAGACCCAGCACTCTGCTCATACTCACTTCAACTTCAGTTCCGTACGAGTACCCAAATCCGAGGAGAGCTGCTGAATGAGGGAGAGGAGCACAGGCTGGGACAGCGGGCACGGATGCTGTCCGAATACTTGCTGAGTATCCACAGTCTCACAGACATACAGGACCAGGTTGAGATCAGCTGCTGTTAGAGCCTGCAAGGAGGACACAGCTTGAAATGCAGAGGCAACAACAGGCAGGTGAGGGACACGGGACAGAGCACGAGGCAGCTCTCTGTTGCGGGGCAGCTCAACGGTTCACCAGCCTCCTCTGGGAGTAGAATTCTCTGCAAACCCTGCTGTATGTGCAAACAGGACCACATTTAGGCTCTCAGTCTGTACTCGGAGGACACTTGTGTCTGTTCTAAGCTGAACAGATCACAGCCAGGCGGAGGGGAGCAGGTTACAGCTCGCAGCATAGAGCGGGGCCATGTTTGCATCCCCTGCCAGCCCACTGGCACAGCATTGCTATTGCTCCCAGAGGAGTTTGTCTGCAGCAGCTCAAAGGGATCTGCCTACACAGTCAAAGGCAAAGGCAAGGTCAGGTCCCAGCTGGTAGATCTGCCTGGAGAGGCTTATGAAGCTGTTGCTCTTCAGGGATGCACCATGTGCCACCGCTGATGGCAAAACACTCCGGCTTACTGGAGCGCTGACGCTGTCCTGACACAGCATGGGCAGGGAGGAGGGAACTTAACTGCCACAAAAATCAGGGAACTTCATAGAGCACAGAATCATTAAGGTCGGAAAAAGACTTCTAAGATCATCAAGTCCAACCGTCAACCCAACACCACCACGCCCACTAAACCATGTCCCAAAGTGCCACATCCACACATCTTTTGAACACCTCCAGTGATGGTGACTCCACCACCTCCCTGGGCAGCCTGTACCAATGCTTGACCACTCTCTCAGTAAAGAAATTGCTCCTAATGTCCAGCCTAAACCTCCCCTGGTGCAACTTGAGGCTTGTTCCTCTTGTCCTATTGCTGGTTTCTTGGGCGAAGAGACCAACCCCCACCTCACTACAACCTCCTTTCAGGCAGCTGTAGAGAGCGATGAGGTCTCCCCTCAGCCTCCGCTTCTCCAGACTGAACAACCCCAGTTCCCTCGGCCGCTCCTCATCAGACTTGTGCTCCAGACCCCTCACCAGCTCCGTTGCCCTTCTCTGGACGCCCTCCAGCACCTCAACGTCCTTCCTGTCGTGAGGAGTCACTTGCACAGCTCTGGCTCAGCCTGCATGAGAGTGCAACTGCAGCCCTCGAGCAGTCCACTGCCATGGGTCTTTTCAGTCAACTCCTATATAAGCTGTTGTGAGATTATGACCCCACCTCAAGGAGCCCTCTTCCCCCCTACTCCATCCCCCAACAAGAGCGATGCTCACTGCCAGGAAGCCCAGGTACCTGCTGGAAAGCTTGGTTGAGGTGTCCCTGCTGGAGCAGCTGAAGGATGTGAGTTTGCTGGGACTGGAAATCCAAGTGAGCAGAGGGGATGGGAGTCCCGGCCGCTGAGCGCATTGCCTGGACGATGCTCGAGGTGACAGCTGCTTGCTGCTCCTTCATAGCCAGGCTCACTTCTCCTTTAATGACTCTCTGCACCTGGGCCAAAATAGACTCCTGCATGCTAAAAAACCAAAAACAAAACCCAAAGGCATCTCTGAAAATGAGGAGCTGAGGGACAACATTGCACAAAGCTTGTACCAGAGAAAGGACAAGCTTGCTTGCTTATTGTAGCGTGGCTCCCAAAGGGTTAATACACATGGCCCTGAGGCACAGGCATCGGAAACACCCTGCGCAAGGTAGCTCTGTGGCCAACAGCACCATGTCCCAGGGTGTGCGTGGAAGATGCTGGGATTCCATGCAGGAAAGTGATGTTTCAGAGAACGAAGTCTCTCATTATACAGCATTTTAAATATTTAATGTCTCTGGCTTAAAAGCAAGGCTACTAAGCTCTAGGTTCATCCCGAAATGGGCCCAGCTTTCTACATCAGAGCTGCTGGCTGCGGCTTCCTAGCCTGCAGATGACACCTTTAGAATAAGAACACGCTTCCGCTGAGCCTGTGACTTCTCTACACATGACCCGTTCACGGCATGGGCTCTGTTGCTATGTGTTACACTTTTCCCTCCCAGGGTGGGATCCTGCCCTTTTACATAGGGTACAAAGCATCGAACCTGCTCTGCCGCAGGTAGAATAGCAAGACTTCTCTGGGAGCAAGCACAGCCCATGCAATGAGACCAGAATTTAGTCTGGTAGCCTTCCTGGCAAGTCCAATCTGCAAAGACCCCAGTGGGCTCTGACATATGTTCTAGTGGTTTAAAATAGACAGGGGCATTCTGCCCCGCAGGTGACCACCGGCCGGTCTTAATGCCTGGCAGCCCGCCGCCAACTTCACGGCATGAAGGTGCTGAAGGCAACGCCGGGATCGCATCTTGAAGCCAGGATGGTCAAGCACGAATTGCTGCAGAGCAGTTGGGAGGACAGAGTAGCCTGAAGGAAGTGTCGGTATGCCTGAGGACACAGCGTTAAGAAGAAAAGCCCTCAAAAGACCAGAAGAACGTTTCAGAACAGGAAGGTCAGCCAGAATTGAGTGTACTTTTGGGCCGCCCCAAGACTTTCTGTCCTCCAACATGCACATGGGACACTGCGAAAAGCAGGCCCCAAGCTCACACGTGCAGCAGCGACACAGCCGGTTGTTAGAAACCTTCTGTGGTCTTTACTTTGTGCCCTCTAGGGCAATAGTTACACCAGCCCACACGCTTTATCACACTGTGCGCAGAGCCAGCGAGCAGCCCTACAGTGGCAAATGGCTTGTTTCTACAAGTAAGCAGGGAGGAGTTTTTGTTCTGCACGCATATATCTCTCACTGACATCTCTTTCTACAAGCCCAGCTGCCAACTTACTTGCCCACGATAATATGCAGCTGATGCTGCACCTCAGCATGGACGCTGGCTGCAACACTGGAAGCCAGCTGCTCCGTGGAGCTCTGGAAGGTGGTGATGAGCTGTCGAAGCTGATTCAGCAGTGGTTCCCGAGCCTCCTGTTCTCGTACCTTCTTGTTCTTCAAGTGAGTCTCAAGCTGTTGGATATCTGCAACAACCAGAGAGGAAGATGTTTGTGCCACCGGTACCTGTGGAGCTCGTCAGGGCAGCAGCCAGCTGCCAGGCTCTACACGTTCTCCAGCAGAAACAATTACTGAGCCAGTGTACGAGTGCGGGAGAGAGGGGAGAACACACAAGCCTTGTTTTGGGCTGCATTACACTAACCTAGAAACCCTGCTTCCAGCCTCCCTGTCACGCAGGATTACATGATACAGCAACAAAGCCACGAGTTGTTTTGCAACAGGGACTGTTTGTTCATGGCAAGATAAAGGGGGGAGCCAGGGTATTTTATTTCATATACAGTGCGAGTTGTGATCTGCATTAGCGATGGAGTTCAATGCCAATGAAGAAAGAGAAGGAACATTTCCGACAAAAAAAAAAAACAAACAAAAACCACCATGTCTGCAGAGATCAAGAAGCTGTATTTTAAAATATTTTATGAACTGGTCTGATCAAAAGGGAGAAGAATATAAGCTCTATTTACTTGTGGGAGACTTGTGAGGAAAAGGAAGGGTGCAAAATAAAGAGCAGCTGGAGACACTCTGCAGATCTGGGGACAAGAGAAGTCGCTGTGCTAGCACCAGCCAACTTCAGGCTCCCTCAGAAACCAGGTCTGCAGAGTAATACCTGCCTGGCCTCCCAGAAGGCCAAGGAACGGGACCCCAAGCCTGAGCACAGGAAAGATCTTCTCCAGCGCCTCAGTGTACAATTTTCCTTACTTAAGAGTATAGTTTTCTTTCTTCCAGCCTGACCATGTCTACACTGTTCAGGTGCTATTTAACCTCCCATCACCCCCATATCCTTCTCTAAACCTTCCCCAATCCATTACCCCTCTGAGAGGAGAGCTTAGCTGCAGGAGTGCTAACCCCTCCATCCGTCATCTTCCTGACGTCAGGATGCCGTAATCCTACAGCTGGCCTTTACTACTCAATAGACGAAGTCACAGATTCATGGAACGAGGCCAAGTGTTTTGCTGCACGGGCTACAGAGACCAGAGGTGAATCTCTGTTCTTACAGCACCACCCACAAAGACCTCCTCACTTCTGCATCTATTTCCCAAGTGTGAAACGGAGCACGCAGATGGGCTAAGAGGTTAAACAGTCACCAGTGAAACTCTGAAAGGCAAAGACATGAGAAAAGGCCAACTTGTCATCAGCCACTAATGCAAATATGCTCTGCAGAGAAGAAAACCTACTCACATTCCTGTGTGCCCTGCTTGAAGGTGTCATTGATTTGCTGGAACATGGACTGGCAGCTCTTCTCGAAGGCTGGCAACACGATGCTCTGAAACGCTTCCTTGTAAGCTGACTGGATAGGCCCCTGCAGGGTATCGGCCGTTGCCCTCACAACGCTGTCTGTAAGGCTCTTACAAGCACATGCAGAAGAGATTCCAGAAAATTACCAACAGCTTGCTGCAGACTAAAGATGTGAACACACACTGGAGGTCCCTGCAACACACCCGCACCAGATAAGGACAGCCCCGTGTCAGAAACGCGTATTCCCTCAGCTCTTTCCACTGGCCAGGCTGCACCACAACTACAGCAGGCAGAGCACCTGCTTGCTGAGGGGCTGCCCGAGAACATCACGATGTCCCTGTAGTTCAGCTGTAGAGCAAGGGGAGGTGGCACAGTCAGGCACGGGTCCTTTCCCCTTCCCCTGCTTCTCTCCCACAAGCCACCATTCCCTGCCAAGGTAAGTAACAGGCTTCTGCTCCCTAAATAATGTAGGAATGGAGAATGGAGTGGAGAGCAGAAGAGCCAGTCAAACTTTCACCACTAATTGAGGTGGCCCTAAAACCACTGCTATAGGGGGAATCTCTACTCTAGTAGAAAATTAACAACTAGGTAAAGGAAAGAAAGGGCTAATGAGGCAAAGCGGGCAGGGGTCTGCAAAACAAGCTTGCTCCTGATGAGACCGGGAAAGAGCTTTGACCACTGGCAGCTAAACTGCCCTTACCTGGAGATATAGGTGAGAGGAAGAGGTATGAGTCGTCACTACCCAGGCAGGTGACAACTCAATGGCCCCAGGAAAAGCTACAGTCTGGTTCTCCTTACCTTTGATTTCACTAGCTTGGTGATACTCTCCTTCAGTGTCCCTTCAACCGCAGTAAGCTTGGCAGCAATAGTGTTACTCAGCTGGCTAGCAATAGGGTCCATGCTCTTGGAAATGCCTAGGCACAACACAAGCATGTCAAAGTTGCAGCTTTAACCCTAGAGTTACGCTTCAAACCCCAAAATAAGAAAATGGAGTCAAACTCTTCTTGGATATGACACAGCGAGGGACAACGGTCACAAGCTCTTGCTTGGCAAGCTAAGGTTGGACATTAGGAGAAACGTTTTGCTAGGAAGGCGGTACAGCTCTGGAAGTCACCACAGAGGCTGTGGCATCTCCAACTTTGAAGATTTTCAGGGCTTGCCCTGACAAAGTCACAGCTGACCCGATCTAGAATAGTGGGTAGCCCTGCTTCAAGCAGAGTGGTGGACACTAGTGGCTGCAGAAGGCTTTTCCACCAGCATCTTCAAACATTTCCGTATATGGATGGTGCCAATGCATCAAGAAAGGGCAAAGACAAGTTTAAGTTTGCTCCAGTCAAGTCTCAACACTTCCAAACTCACTAGTCTCTTTGCCTTCCTCCACTGAACAGACTCCAGAAGCTTTATGGAGTATAATGGAAGGTCAGACCACACTCTCTGGAAAAGCATCCCCTCTGGGAGCCTCCTTCCAAACTACAACCCCTCAGATGACAGTGGGGCCTGCAATGGTTTAAAGTGCTACGACTAGTCTTCAGGTATCCTAACTCCTACTTTGTATAGTGCCAACACTTTTAGGCAGCATGCTTGCAATCCCTATGGAGCTAACTGTAGGGATCCACCTTCAAAACCCAGGCAGCACCACTCACACTGGGGTATGGTCTTCTTCATTTCCTCACGAATAGTCCTCTCCAGACGGTTACACACAGCAGTGGAGAGGGACTGAGAGAGCTGCTGAGACAGATGCTCCTGGAGCTGCCCATTGCGCTGCTGTCCTTCCGTCAGCGCTCGGTCTAGTCTTCTCTCTAAAGAGAATGCATGTTAAGGAGCACAAACAACAGATTTCCTCTCTATCCTCAACACTCCTGTCCACAAAGATGGACACTAGCCTCACCTCCAGAGGCTCAGTGAGAGCAAATTTGCAGCTTTGGTGAAAGAGGGGTCTAATAACATTGCTGACGTGTTCCTACAAACAACAGGGTGCTCTCAAACAAATTATCAGGGTGAGAGAGGGGCTCTGGAAGGCGTGGTAGAAAAGCCAAACAGCTACAAGAAGCTTGACAGTAGTGTTCCCTACATATTGTGGGTTAACTTAGCTGCCCTCATAGGCAGCTCAGCCCCACACAGCAACTCACCCCTCTGCAGCAGGATAGGGGAGAGGACAGGAAGGGTAAAGTGAGAAAGCTCACGGGTTGAGATAGAGGCAGTTTAGTAGGTAAAGCAAAAGCTGCACACGCGAGCCAAGCAAAATAAGGAATCTATTCACCACTTCCCATCAGCAGGCAGGCATTCAGCCATCCCCAGGAAAGCTGGGCTCCCTCACGCGGAACGGTGACTCAGGAAGACAAACGCCATCGCTCTGAACGTCCCCTCTTCCTCCTCCTTTCCCTCAGCTTTTACTGCTGAGCACAACGTCATACGGTGCGGGACATCCCTTTGGTCAGCTGGGGTCAGCTGTCCCACCTGTGTCCCCTCCCTACTTCTTGCCCACCCCCAGCCTGCTCGCTGGTGGAGCGGTGGGAGAAACAGAGGAGGCCTTGACAGGCTTTAGCAATAGCAAAAACACCAGCATGTTATCAACATTGTTTAGTCACAAATCCAAAAACATTCCACCATGCACGCTGCTATTAAGAAAATTAACTCCATCCCAGCCAATACCACTACAAAAAAGGCCGATATCTATAAGCAGCAATTTGCTAAAAACGTTTCTACAGGATGGAATTGGTGGACATAAGCGATATAATGCACGGGAGCAAACCCAGGCTTAATAAAAGCTAGTCATACCTCATGAAGCAACCACGCTCTCTGAAGCGGCCAACACACAAGCACTGAGATGCATGTGTATCTTAAAAAACAAACAAACAAAACACAATCCAAAGAACCCCCAACAAAACAGAGAGTGAAAAGACCATTCAGCTGCTGACAAAATTCAGTGCAGATATTAAGTTGTTCAGATAGAGAAAAATTATTCAAATATTGCAATATAGCTCTAGATTCGGAACTTCAGTAGAAAGCTATCTGAATATTTTACTGCACCTACAGCCCACACTACCAAGATCCTTGACTTTCTTAGCCTTCCTCATGTCCCTAGTCTGCCTTGCAGCCTTCCACTCAACTGCCACGCAACATTTGCAAACAAGGATACGCTCCTGCTCCTGCTGGGAGTCAATCACCCTCTCCACGTGGCCCATAAGGGAGCTCTGAATGGCATCAAGGTGATCTGTGAGTCTCTGCAGCAGCTCCATCTGGTTCTGACGCAGCTCAGAGAGCTCCCGCTGTTGGCTCCTCAATATGCACATCAGCTCATCCTGGAACTCTGGTGTCACCTACGCACGGAGAGGACAAGCATTCGTAACAGGATCAGAGGTCAGTCAAGCTTTCTTCTAGGTATTAAGTCAACCTTTGTGCCTAGGACTGAAGTGTAACACACAAAGCAGAAAATGGGGCCAGCGTAATGCCTATTTCCAGACTTTTGTCCCAAGAAATAAACTGATAATTGCAAGGTACATAAAGTTCCTATACGGAATTCATAAATGGTTGCTTGGAATATCAACTGTTTAGATTCAAGACCCCCTTCAAAGCTCTGGCATCTAAAAGAAAACAGAAGAAAATAGATCCTATTCACTTTTGGCCAGGTACCAAGAGAGAGCGTTCAGGCCTCTGAATGTAAATAACAACCTCAAACACGAGTGAGCTGTGCCATCAGTAGAGTAAGAAGGAGGTTTCCCAGAGCACTTTTTCAGCTCTTTCACTTATTTATGAATAACCAAACAACTGGAGAAGTATATGCCTATAGTCTCTTCACCTGCTCAAAATATCTAAAGGAGGCACACACAGAGGGCAGTTTAAGAAGCGTGTGCAACTCAGATGAGAGCATTTTCTGCCAGATATGAAGGTATCATTAACAGGGGTGAGAAATTCCATCAGGCCAGTCCCACTGTGACCCTTACTTTGCTGGGAACAGCTTATCGTGGAGCTCACACGTGTGAGTCATCTCAGCAAGCAAGACATAGTGAGTGGTGGCATCTTAGATGATGTAGGGCTTGTGAGAACACAGAAATGCACATCGACATGCAAAGGTGAGGAAGCCATCAATCTGGATGGCACTGAGCAGCTCCTTCTCTGCTGCACAAGTCAGAGAACAGAGCAACGCCAAGCCTGAGCGCAGCCCCATCTCACCCTGCTCGGGCACAGCAGGGGCCCATGGTACTTCAAGAAACTGGGATGAATTTTCTCTCAGGTCTTTAGTAAGACAGTAAATAGAGCTGAAGCATCGTGCCCTTGGGACGGATTGCAGGGCAGCTCTGACTCACCTGGTTGTTAGATGATCTTGGTGACTGGTTCACATCCCTGGAAATAAAAAAGCAGTAAGCCAATTATGCCAATTAACTACTCTTATTATCCAAGTCTTCTGCCAAAACAGATCACACATTTTCTGGTTGCTTTTACATTCCAGCTCGAGCTTCTGTTTTGCCTAGTATAACATGAAGAGCGATGGGAAGGTGATGAAATCCCAGTCCTTACAGCACTGTGACTCCATCATTTGCACCATCCACAGGCCCCAAACTTCCTGACAGACTGGTCCCTTCACAAGGGAGGAGATTTCAACCTTGTCTTAATGGGGACTGTTATGAAGAAAAATGCACACCGATTTTTCAGTTTTGTCCAGATTCAAAGCCAGGGAAGGCTTTGCCAAACAGCTTTTGAAGGTCTCCTGATATTTTACCAAGAAAAACCAAGTACTCATTTGTTAAATATAGAATTAATGAGCTTCAAATCAGCTGGAAAGATTCTAGCTTTCAAGGTGAAGAAACTAGTGATACACTCCAGCACATACAGCAGAATAAAGCAAGACACTGAACTGATCCACTAATATTGCATCTCTCCATCAAAGTCTCAATCTATGAATATTCAAACTCTACCAGAAGGAAAGTAAGCATTTGTTGTTCCCAGACAGCATCCATTCAGCAACTTTAAAAGGACCGAGGCAGGAAAAATGAAAGGCATTTCTGAGGCTAAGAGCTTCTGGGTGATCACAGTACAGGACCACAGCCAGAAACCTAATGCCATAGCCCACCTTTGTTGTAACCTGCACAGCCGGAGATCCAAATCATGGAGCTACGGGAACAGAAGAAGAGGAGAGCGCCCCGTGCAGAAGCTGTGCTGCTCTCCTCACATTACTGCAGACAGTCTAATTTGCCATGGGCAGACCTTCCCAGCCATCAGTTTTCCCTTACAAGACATTCATACGGGCACGTTTAGAAACACACAAAAAGCAGCAAGCAGGTAACAAACGATAGATATTGTTGAACAAGGGCACTCTGCCAGTGTTCAGAAGGCAACCTGAAATGGAGGCCACGTTAAGCTACACTCACAGTGTCACAGTTCCAGTGAAGCCTTCACTGAAACTGGGAAATGCATCCAGTCCCCCCCACCAATGTGCAATTTACCTCCCACACATTCTTCTGAAGCCCAGGCTATGTTTTGGGTTTTGAGTCCCAGCTGGAAAGGTAGTGCAGAACCTACTCCCACACCCCTGCGCGGCAGTCAGTGTCTGAATAACCAGCAACACTTTCTGTGGGGTTACTGCCATTTGCAAAATGGGGTGAGGGTTGGGAGCACTTGGCCACTGCCCAGCCTCAGATCCTAGTCTCGTGGCTACTGGCTACATCAGGTTGTGGCCCTGCACAGCTAGTCCCCCAGCCACCTCTATTCTGGCAAGCCCAGCGTACCCGTCATCTTTCTTGCCCTTCCGCTTTAGCTTTGGGGAAGCCCGAGGGGATGCCTTGGCTTTCCAGTCCTTCACAGGCAGCCTCTGCGTAGACGCTTTGGCACCAAATCCACCTGACGTAGAAGCCAAGCTTGCAACTTCATCATCATGGTCACTATGAAGGAACAGCAGGGGAGAGGATATCACTTGCAATACTGGACAGCATGAGCCTTCACTAAGAGGAGGGGATCCACACTCTGCTCTTCATCCACACACGGCCAGAGTCGCTCAGTTAAGGGCACCAGCCACCTTGATCTTTAACACAGAGACCTCTGCACAGCTCAGCATGTGCTGCTCCGTTTGGATCCGGGTCTGCTCAGGCTGAGCTCCAGTGCTGCCATAGCAAGACCTGAAGGGTCTCCGCATTAGGGACCACTGTGGTTCAGGCAGCGTGGCGGAATGATGCCCGTTCTGGCTGCGCACGCACACGCTACAACGTAAGGATGTGATGCTGAGCCAGCAGGGAACCCAAGCATAGCATATCCCTACAGCTTTACAGACAGAAAGCACCTCACACCATAAGTGTTGCGGGAACAGAGGAGAATCAGGTTGAGCCTCGGAAGTAGGTGATCCTCGGTACCTTGGAGTCTTTCAGCTGCTGACCAGCCATCCAATACAGGCTGCACATTTCAATCTGACTTGAAGTGTGGATTATGAACGAACCCTCAGCTGTAAAACAGGGCTGAGCTTACCAGGCACCACAGAATGTGCCCATGGAGCTTTAGGGTGCCTCATGAGGGAGCAAAGATGTCAAAAGCCAGAAACTGACTCCTGAGATACCCTTGCTACCTTATGGAAGGGCACAGTATTTGGAAACTGGTCCTGTAATAGGTTTTCACTGGTAATTAAACCAAGCTTGGTTCATGTTCTTAGGAAAAGGTTTGACTGTGCTGCTCCTACAGAGGGTAAACCGGACAACGCCCAGAGGCCGATCTCATGATCAGCTGAATTCATCAGAACATTACGGAAGCTGGACTGCATACACACATTAAGTCAGGAGACAAAGCAAAGACATTCACCCCACACGTGAAGGCTTGCTGGGGACAGAAGCACGAATGCAGCCTGAACTGAGTCCATGCAGGGCGAGAGAGGGGGCTGAGCACTCTGGTACCTTTGTTCTGCACTAGCATCCTGGCTGTCATGCTGCAGCAGGTGGTAGCTGTGTCGATGATAGGAAGAGCTCTTGTGCTTTTCTTCAACCTCATCCCTTGGGCTAGAGGAGGAAAAAAAAGAGAAAATTCCATTATTAAAGTCTTAGGTATTTGCTCACTTCTCATGGCAGATCCTGACAGAAGGTCTAAAACAAACAAACAAAAAACCCATGCCTATCTGCACAGATCCGGAGAGCAGCAAGTGTTGTTTAGAGGTGCTAAACACTCAAACTGCTCCATGTGTTTTTCTGGAGGCTTTACGAAGGGAGGAGCAGCTCAGCTATGCTTCAGGTACTAACCAAGACCATAAATCTCCCAATAGACAACAAGGCAAGACAGGTAAGCCACTACTCAGAATGGGCAGTATCGCATACTTCAGTGAACAGCATCATCTTGGGTGTGTTTTTCCATAAGTAATACTAATCACTGGGGCAAAAATCAGCGCTTCTCAGTTCTTCCAAGTGTCTGGGGAGTACACACAGGGGAGCACGCCAATTTGATGGGTTAATTCTACCAGACAGAAAAGAATTGCAACAGCGAACCCAGTCGGTGTTTCATAAAGGTTCTGAAAGCAAATGACACATGTTCCTAAGCCATAAATTAGGTCTCTCTGAATTCAGTGTGCAAGAAGATTTTGAAACAGAAGTGAGCGCTCGCTACTTTCATGTAGCCTGATGGCTTGACTGAGCTGGAACGTAAAAAAAATAAATTATATTGACGCGCAAGTGAAATGTCAGATCCAGAGATATCTGATCCGATACTGTGACATGAGAAGTCCTGTAAAATTCAAAGGCAGAGTGGGACCGAGGGGCATTGCAAACTCCTGTAAAAGCATTTTATCAACTTCAAATTATGAGCAAAAGTAAAAACACTGCTTAGACACAGCCTCAGTGCCCTCCCCCGAGCCATCAGAATTGAGACTGTTTCCTGAAGCAGCATCCTCAGGTGTGGAGGCACAAGGTGTGGCCTTTCCCTTGCAATTCTGATGTGATGGAACAGCCCTGGACAGTTTGAAGGACAAGACTGACATTCCCAGCCTGCTAGTCCTGTTGAAAAGGAAGGTGTTTGCACACTCTCATGGGACATGCAGCCCCGGCCTAGACAGACTCTGGAGATGTCAGATGCACCTTGTTCTTCCCACTTCACTAGAAGATGGGAACACTAATTCGGTGATGAATCCTAGCACTGCTCCCACCGTAATGGCTTGCTCCTGGCAAGCAGGTGTATGCGATGTTGCCCCATTCTGCATGCCTGCTCCACAGAGACACTGTCATTCATTTCCTGACTTCTAAAGTACTTTATTTATAATGCTAGCTGCACAGAGCCAGTCCTAGAAGAGAGATATGCAATTAATTTCTCCTCAAACCTGTCAATTATGTTCTAATTGATTCCTTTCAATAAGAGCATGCAGTTTTTTTTATGCATCACTTGGGGCAGAATTTAGCTTGTACTGGTTTTATTTCCAGAGTACACCCCCTCCTCCCCCCAAATATCCCATTTCAAGTCTCCATTCCCAGGTGAACATGAAGACCAATTAAGTACACTTTTCACCTTCTTAACAGAGATCCTTTATGCTGCAATGGTTATGAGAGAGCACAAATTGTTAAAGCTTTCCTAGGAAGTTCAGAACACAACATACACATATCAGGCACACAGGGAAGTTGAATCATCAGATCCTTTAGGAAAAAGAAGGGATGGAGAACTGCTGTGGTTTAATCACAACATAAAAGCTTTTCACCAAGCTAGCAATTTGGCAAATGCAAAGAAATTGCCCTAAGCAAGAGAAACCCAAGTGACTACCTGTCTGCCATGCTGTTCCTGGTTTCTCTGGTTATGTCAGGAGCTGCTGGCCATGGCTGACTCACAACACTGTCAGAAGATGCATTTTCCTGAGTTAAAGCAGTCTCCAGTAACGATGGAGCATTCAGTCTGTCCACCTCCACTGGAGGCATGTCCAAAGAGTGGTGGCTGTGGTCTGAGTTGTGCCGGTTCCTCGGAGACAGCAAATGCAAGGCTGAGGCAGCGGATGCCATACTGTCTGCGTGATGACTGGGCTCCAGCACCTCCGCAGGGAGTCCAGACGGAGCTGCCGCAAAGCTGCGTTGCAAGGTCTCGGAAGCAATCTCTGGGATATCTTGGGACATGGCTGTGGAAGCAGAGGAAATGACGTCTGGCGAGCGCTCACGGGTGGGAGAAGCCTGGGGCACCACCAAAGGCTCCACCTCCTGCAGTTCTAGTGCTAGAGAGGGGTTTCCTGGCGTGACCTGAATTTTGAATTTAAAAAAAAAAAAAAAAAAAATCAAACAAGCGCCTTCAGGGTAATGCAGAGACACCTCAAGAGCCCCTGGTACCTTACACCAACCACCTCTGGAAACAGCCAGTTGTATCCTTTCCTCATGTGATCCCCATGCTCCCACTTTGTTCAGCAGACACAGAAGGGCCCCAAGACTTGTAACGGACTCCCAGCAGGGCCAACACCACCATTAAGCCAATGCTAGTTTGAACACGCTTTCAAAAGAAAATGTAACACTAGTTTTACCTCCCTGCTCTGCTCCAGGATCCCTTCTCTTTGAAGGAGAAAAGTTAGTTTTAATACTGAACATCTCCAGGACTGAAAGCTTATTTAAACTTCAAAATTTGGTCATAATCTGTTTTACCTCACACTCAGAAAGAAAAATTTAGGAATAGGAAATGATTGTTTCAGACCCGTAAGATCGGCAAGGAGGAAGAAACCTTTCCAGGCAGCACTGTCTCCTAACTCAAAGGCTGACCATTTCCAACCACTGTGATAGTGACAGCACAAGCTAGAGCTGTCTCTAGTTTTCAGAGACGTGCTGTTTTATGCAAGGTCAAGTTCCATTGACACAGGTAAACCTGGCTGCAGATCTGTGCCAGCAGCTGTGTTGTCCAAAGGGCAGACACTGGCCCTGCTAATCGTCCTAATAAGTCTAATTTCAGCTTGTACAGGCCCACAGAGAGAGGTCCCTTGGCCCATGAGGAGAAGGAAGGGAACAGCATTTGAAGCCTTACTGGAACAGGTGCCTTTGGTGTTAGCTTGTCAGGGAGGCCTGGGATAAGAACTGAATGGCTCCTAGGACTAGTCTGGAGACTGCTGCTGCTGCTGCTCAGCGTGAGGCTGGTATCCAGCTGCATCTTGGGGCTCACAGTCAAGTCCTCCGATGGCCTGCAGAAAACAGAGACACAAACATATCAAGCAGGCTAACCTAATGACACAGATCTGCATCAAACACTCGAGATGAGGAGATGGGATCCACAGGTCAATGGAGGAGCCCAACCCAAACTTCACGAACATTCTCCAAGCCCTTGCTCCTTCCACCATGGTCAGCCACTCCCTGTCAACTAGTGCCTGCATCTCCTAGTCCCTACACAGCCCAAACAGACACCAGGTGGAAACCAAAAAAGAAGGGCACCGCAATCTCTTGGAATTTGAGGTTTCAATCAGAAGGGACCTGTTGTATCTTCAGTTCATACTGTACAGAGTTTAGGGAGAAACAGGACACTATGGGATAGGTCTTTGCCCTTTTCCCAGCCCCTAGAAGTGAAGTTTTCCCCTGTTACGCAGCCCAACCCACCTCAACACTACTAAGATTTTCCTAACAGTCCCAATTATCTTCGTGTCCTTGGTGGCTGCAGCGTTCTCTTACCTGTAAGCAACGACAGCCCTTTGGGAGAAGCATGTAAAGCAACAAAACTGAGATGCAATAAGAGAATCCCTGTGAGGCACAAATGAAGCACTATTGTTGGCCCCTTGGATGACAACAGGCATGCTCCAAGCTGCATTACAGATGCAAACAGTTGCCCATACAGGGATATTGGGACTCAGGCCAGTTTCTAACTCTGGTTACTGCCTTCTCTCCTACAAGATACCCTACAGCTCTGCACCACCCTGAAGGACAGCATCAGTTCAGCTGCAGGTATGTTATTTAACACATGATTTATTTACCTGGGCATGGAGGCATCTGTGACAGAAGTGCTACTCATGGCTGTGACTGCAGTCAGGGAACTGACGCTGCTGCCTGGAGATACGGCAATCTGTAAGAAAATACACAGCGGTCAGGATGCGACGGAAGAGTCCAACAACAGAACTAGACCCATGAATGCTGGCTCCAGGTCTCTCGCAAAGAGGGGAAAAAAAAAAAAAATAGGTCAAGTTGTACTGCTAGGGTGCTCAGGTGCTGGTCGAAGGCAAGCCCCAATACATCCTCATCACATGAACCATGGCTGCTTTTAGCGAGCAATCGCTCTCCCAGAACAAAGTGGCATTCTGCAGGGCTCAGCACCAGATCCCCATTTTGTTCTTTGAGCTAGACTGCTCTCGGCAAGGTCTGTTGCCACTAGCGAGGTCAGAGTCCGTACAGGGGTTAGGCCCTGCACTCCTGATGGAAGTCGAATGCTCCAACACACAAGAAGAGGTATTGCTCACTAGCTAGCCGGCTAGCAGTGAAGAGCACATGTAGATATGCTGGTCCCCACCGCTGCTTCTGGCTACCAAGAAACACCTACGGAGAACACCAGCATAAGCACACAAGTACTCAGCTGGGAAAGCCAGTTTGGCCAAGCTTCTTGTGCTTGATGCTGCTTATGGCAGAGAGCAGAAATTGAGCTCAACAACTTCTCTCTGCTCCCTCGAGACATCTTTGCATTGGGAAGGCTACCCATCCTCAGGCACAAAATTAACTTCAGCACTCAGCAACTTTGCTAAGCAACATCAAAACCTTTAGGAGGAGTTTAATTTATTCTTTGCTCCTCAAATTGTTGCTGGAGTTGTGCTCTCTCATCAGTCAACTCAGTACTAACTCCATTTCCGCACATCTCCATGCTCTGCCCGTCCTCACCCAGGCTCTTCCAGTACATGTTCAAGCTGTTGTGACAGCCCCTCCCTTGGAGGGGGAAGCCCTGCCTTAGGACACGCATGTGGAGCGCTGCTCACAAGCACTCTCCTCTGTGCCTGTAAGAACCACATCAGCGCAGCAAATAACTGCTGACAGTCCGTTTCGCACAGGAAGGCAGAGAAAACACAAACAGCACACCTCTCACTAGGGGAATCCACACCTTGTAGTTAAATTGCAGATCACTTTCTTAAAAGGAGGCACTTTTTAAAATGCTTTTTAATTTATGTCTACTCCCATTCTAAAAGCACATGGAGAAAACTACCCAGTCACAAATTCAGTACAGAGGCATGGAAGCAGGTTATAAAGCAAGAATATCTGAATGGATTTAAGACAAACTGACAGGACACTTGGATGCAGAATGACCAAACGGCGAGGTCCTGCACTTCTGCTTGTCGGCATAACCAAGAAGGGGCAGCAGAAACCTGCGCCGAGTTAGACAGATGCACACTGCTGATGCCACACCGCCTCTAGAAAAGCCCAGCAGGACCCAAAGGTGTGTGATGAAGCACTACGGGCCATGCACACATGACAGAACATTAAGAGGAATTCTGTGTTTTCTAACTGCTCCATCAGAGCTCCACTGAGGAGTGAATGCTTACAGCTCTTCGCTTTGCTATCCTTTGCAGATCATCAAATCTCGAGGAATGCTTCACACACTTCCCAATATCAAAAACCTTGGAGCAAGCACAGAAGTCTTGTCTTCTGTACAAGTTAAGGTCTGATGTGTTAGATTAAAAAAAAACAAAACACCGAGCTACTGGATCACTGATTTGCAGATCTCATGCAGAAGATGTTCCCATCTCATCTACCTACCTGATCATTTCAGACATGCATCCCCACAGGATCCCATCCAACAGGATGTGCAGAGACAGCACATTTTCTACCATTCTAGTTATATCATAATCCCAAACAACGTGTGTAAACCAGTAAAAACAGTCTCCCAGCACAGTTACTGAGCACACACCTATTTCTACGCAACACAGCTACATCACCAGTTTTGCAGCTAAACACAGAACTCACAACACAAGCTTAGGCCACCTTAGCATTTTAGACATGCCAACATGCCTTCGCTCAATTCGGTTACAGGCACAGCAGTTTCCTGTGGGCTCTGCATTCGGTTAGTTTAGCCAACTGGAGTCATTACTGCTTAGAAAAAGTTCCAAAAGCAACAAAATCCAAACCCATCCCCTGTACCACCAATAACACTTGCTCTCCTCTGGTTACCTGTTGAAGAGATGTACTTGGTGTCATGAATGCATCTGGAGTCATCAGCTTAGGTTTGGCATCATTTGAGAGAGACAGAAAGTCTGCTGGTACAGGCAGATCAGCAATACGCCGCAGGTCTGGTTGAGAGCCATGCACCGATCCTTTTTCAGATCCCAGCCCTTCTGTACTTAGATCAGCCATATGGTCTGGAAAGGCTTCCAAGGGAGAAATACAAATCAATTTACAGGAACTTCCCCCAAAAGCTACAGCTTAAATTCCACAAAGTATGAATTTATGCCATTGCCTGCCATACTGGTTTCCAAACAGAACGAGCAAAAACCCTACAACATCCTAACCAAAGCTAAGGGCAAGGCAAATCTTGTGTTACGCTTACTCTTTGTATGCTAAAGAGTGAATATTATCAGGCTTTGATAATAAGAGATCCAAGCTTCCTTTCTTCTCTAAATGCAAGGCCAGTTTAACAGTCACATCCCAGAATGGTGAATTGAAAGAGCACACTACACGCAGCCCCATCCCCTCTACTCTGGTGTCACTCTAATGTCTTCCACTTGACAAGAGACAAACGTCAAGTTTCTGGCACAAGTGCCACATCACCTAGAAAGGTGAACTCAAACATGCACAAAGCCTTAGCGCTCCAGGCCTAACATGTCCCCATGCTCCATACTCAGACCACGTTCTAATCAAGTGGCCTGCTTCACAGCTAGTCTCTATTCAGAATCCTTTATGCAATGACACCACTCTATTACCAAGAGGCACCCAAAATTGCCCTCCTGCTGCCCCTTCCAACAATCTTTAAAAGCTCAGCAACACTGAAAATCGATTTAGACACAAATGCTCACCAAATTCTTCATGCGAGCCATGGGAAGGCATGGATGCACTCATGTCAGGGCTATGAAGAGGCTGGAATCTAATCTGCACATCCTGTAGGGCCCTGAAAAAAACCCAGGCATCTCTGATGAGTTTACAAATCCCCAAGAGGAATCTAATGCTTCTGATTCCTTTCCACGGAACCGATTCCCTTGGAATATGCTTTAGTGTTTTCTGCCCGTGACAGAAGAAGCAGAAGCTGATCTTCATTCAGCTGCATCACCCGGTTCTGGCATCCAGAGCATTTCAGAGATGTTTCCCAGCACTTACGCATGAGCGCAACTCTTAAGTCACCGTGTACTCATGGTGACAAAAATACTACCTTGCCACGGCACCATGCAGGGCTACTTCCAGGTAAGGCCATACTGAACACGCCATACGTAGAAGTTTCTACGGGTCCCAGTAGTTTTTGTTATGAGCAAAAGGAATTGGTACGTTGAATTTCTATAGGTCAGTGCAGGATTAGGACAAGCACAGACAGCTGCCCATGGTAGCTGCTACGCATACTCACTTGGTGTGCACACAGAAGAGTTTTATCAGCACGCCTGCTGCTGATTCAACAGCCCCAGCTCCCTGAACACCTTCTGGTAACGAGACAAAAGGAAAATATGAAGTTGGATGGAAATGGCAGACAAACAACTAGGAAAACATCACATCAGATGAAGGAGCAGGGTACAGCTTCATCATTTCTCCACTTCAGAGGTAGATTCACCCTGTTAAGGGAAAGTGTATCCTACACTGCCTTTACTTTTCAGAGTGACAGCAATCAGATTTGCTCTAATCCAGTCAAATAAGCCTCAAGGAAGAGGAAAAAAAGCCCTCACTAGGTAAAGAGGAGGAAGCTGAGGTCTGGAACTGCCAGCGATTTGTTCTGGCTGTTGAGGTGACTGGTTAAATACATTTTAAGAGACACACTAGCACAAGCATACATCATAGAGAAGTTCAGACTAGGGTCAACCATCCTTCCTGGCTGTAAACAACTGTAGTTATAAAGAGCTCTGCAATAACTTCCCATGAGCCAGCACTGACAACATTTACTCAACACCTGTATCAGTCTCACTGCTAACAAAGCTAAGGATAGAAGAGATAGACCTAACTCCTCATAGAAAAAAAATATATATTAGGCATTCCTATGCAAATTGTCCTAATTATCTGAGCAGCAATCAGGGACTCGAAGGTTCAGTCCCAATCTGCTCCTGACTTGCTAGAGGTATCTGTCATTTCTGCTTTTGCATCTCAGAGCAATGCCACTAATATTGACAACAACATGAATTAACTGTAATTATGTACAAGAGGTGGCGTAGGGAAGCACATCATTCCTGGACTATTGCTACAGCTGTACCTTTCTAACAAGAAACATGTCGATGTTATTCAAAGCGTCTTTCCAAATTTTACTAACAGAAAGGTAGGAGAGCAGGAGCACACCAACCGTTGAAGAGAAGCAGCAATCAAAGAGTGTCTACGTGGGACAGTTCTCCACAGGGTTCAGTCATATTCATTGTAGTAGCAGCCAGAAGAAGACACCTCATGTGTTTCTCCTCTAAGAAGAGTTACTTGTTCATTTCTGTTGCGAGAAGCTTTGTGGCTTAGGAATATGCCTTCAAGATGTGACAGAGAAGAATCCCACCCTCTCCCTCAACTCAGACTGCGTGCTGTCCTCACATCTGTCACAGCTCAGGCAGCACGATTCAGAAGCAACCAGTTGGTTTCTCAGATCACGTGCTCACACCTCTGATGTTTAATTACTTGGACAGTCACAGAAATATATCCTGCCAGTTCTTCCAGGAACCCTTTTGCTCCTGTGAGCCTGCATCAAACCATGCTGGAGGGAGACACAGCCCTATGCTGCCAGGGGAGGTTGTCCCCTGCATTCTGCTGGGGGCAATGATGCTATGCGATCGCGAAAGTATCGCAGCCCAGGTACTGAGCAGCTACTCTTGTACCTTAACCAAAGCATCGCTTGCAATCACTTAAGCCCACACAGCCCTGGAATAATTTTTTTAATAACAGAAACACCTCCATGGGGTTTCTGTGTGGTGAGGGGCAATGGCTACAACCTGGGTTGAGAGGTTCAGGTTCAATATTAATATTTTCTTTAGGAAGAGGTGCAGCTCTGGGACAGAGCATCAGAGCAGACACAGAAGTGTCATGTTTGGGGGCCTTCAACATGCAACTAGATGAAGCCATAGGTGACCTGATCTGCCACCAGCCATAGTCCTGCTTCAAGCAGTAGCTGGACCAGAGACCTCCAGAGGTCCCTTGTGACCAGCTCTACTGTGTTTCCCTGAAGTACCGTAGCTGCACAGGAGTATTTCATACAGACTAAGAGAATAATAATCAGAGAATCACAGAATCATTTAGGTTGGAAGAAACCTTTAAGATCATCCAGTCCAACCATTAACCTAGCACTGCCAAGTCCACCACTAAACCCTGTCCCTAAGCACCACACCTTCACATCTTTTAAATACCTCCAGGGATGGTGACTCAACCACTTCCCTGGGCAGCCTGTTCCAATGCTTGACAACCCATTTGGTGAAGAAATTTTTCCTAATATCCAATCTAAACCTCCCCTGGCACAACTTGAGGCCATTTCCTCTCGTCCTATCGCCCGTTACTTGGGAGAAGAGACCAGTCTTTCATGAGAATGCCAGAACCAGCAAGGAAAGAAATCCTGATGTCACATCAGCCGTGTTCTCTTCGTCACCTACCTACACTCAAGTTGTCATTTTCCTCTTCTGCTGGAAGCACTTCCGTGTGCCTTAACCGGCAGCGGCTCACTGCCTGGATGCCAAAGCTTAGGACTGGGTGGGTAAGGAGGAACTCTGAGATGGAGCTGAAATAAGCTTTGCCCTCCTCTTGGTTCTGCATCAGCTCCATCACATACAAGACCTGGAAGATTCAGAAACAGTAAGTCACTGGGCTTTCAGAGTAGACCATGCATACACATGTGTGGAATACAAAGCCTAGCACCTGAATGAGATTTGGAACAATGGAAATAACATGAGGAATAAAGCCCAGGCCATTTCAATTTGAAACAGAATACCCAAGGGAACCACCATAAGCACACTCCTATCTGAGTCAATGTTGATCAGGAACTCAACCCTACTGTGCCAGACACAGGTGTCTCCAAATAAGGGCTTTGCTTTAGGGTGAGAAATAATCCTCAAGGCTGCTCGGGATTAATCAGCTGAATTGTTACCATTTGTCATCTTACAGTGAAATAGCTGAGGCCAACCTCTGCATTTTTAGCCATTAACATGCAAATCCTAGACCTAGGCAGCAGAATCGGTCACACAGATGGTCATTTCTCCTTCTGTCATCATTACCCACCCAGCCAGCAATAGAATGAACCACCTACTTTTCTCTGCACATCACTCAGTATCAGATATTCAGCGGAGAGGTCCAGGCAGACTTTTAGGCTGGGAAGAATACTCATGGAGCTGAAGATGTCGGGAGAAAAGCTAGATCCACAAACAAAAGGTGGAGGGGTGCAGAAAGCAAGGCAGATTAGCACAACTGGAACAACTGCTATGAAAATGCGTTAGTTTAAAAACAAATAAACATTTTAAGGAGTTTACAGCCATATTACAGCACAACCACCCACTAGAACAAAAACATCATTGCAGAAATCAGTGTTGACTTCAGCTGAGAGACCAGCAGGGAGATCACAGAATAGGTTCTAGATACAAATTCTGAACATTTAAATGAAAGATGACAGTTTGTCATTACTTAACATGTTCCACATTGGACAAGAGCCAATGTTACAGATTTAAAAACAAAAATCCACCAAACCAAGAGAACCCTTATATAGTTTTTAGACCTTTTGTAGCACGAGGCAGAAAAAGCAGCACTCAGCTGTATGCCATATTCTTCTCATTTTAAGAGGGCAATTCAGAAGTGGCCTGACACGTGCATGCGATCAGAGAGGCCACGATCCACCAGCAGAAAAGTAAAACCAAGGAACATAACAAGTTGAGTAAAGGGATGGACTGAAGTGAAATTTGAACTTCTGGACCTACATGGCTTGGCAAATAAGCCTTGTATAACTGCTTAAACTTTGTCAACATAGCAGTCTCTTGTTACCTAGATCAGAAAAAGCAATAAAAGGAAGAGATCCTAGGTTGGTTATTGAATATCTAGTATTTTTACAGAAGCAAGCTCCCAAGGAGTGCAATTTGGAATGCCTCTCCTCATGCTATGGCTATGTTTATGCTCTACAGACCAAAGTGAAGACAACAGGTCTTGGTAGCACCAATGAGTGTATAAAAGGATCAACCTCCCATGCCTTGCCAAAGCTCAAGCTGACAGTCTGTCAGAGCCCTGATAGCTTTCAACAGATAGGTCAGATTGGCAAAGGAGGAGGCTGTAAGCGGGGTGAGAGTACACTCCATTGGAGATGAAGGATCACCTTTGCAAAGTAAGCATACCTGGAAATCGAGCACTTTGTTACGGTCCACTGCTCAAAGTAAATCCAACCCTTCAGGAGAGTTGGCATATCAACACCTACCGGACAGTTTGCAGACAGGTCCAAGACACAGTGCACCACATCTTCAGTTCTCTATTCTGATCTGCTCCTGTTATGAGAAATCTCCAGAAGGGAACCCTGCAGGCACAACAGAATTAAGCTCTCTGAAAGCAGGTCTGGTCCTTTCATGGAGAAGTTCCTCACAAGCTGCCCATAGCTGACTTTGCCTGACCGTGTCTTAAAGTTCTTAGAAAATCTCTGCTTCTGAGACAGATTGTGAACCACTATAGCTCTTCATAGCTCTCAAGAACCTTAACGCCACAACTGACTGAAGAAAGAATGAAAATTAAAAAACAAAAAAACCAAAAAGCAAAAAACCCCACACACCCAACCAATTATTTTTTAATCAACTGCAGCAGAAATTTGGAGGATAACAGGGCAGTTAAAACTGACCATACCACAAACCTGAAAGGACTCATCAATTTAGAATTTTCATTGCTTTCATGGAATTGACACTAGAATTAAGGTCACTTTATACTGTGCTCCAGAGCCTTATTTATTTCTCCATCACTAGAAAACTGACTACAAAGAGGACAGGACTTGCTCCTGCATCAGCGCTAATGTTTTACAAGTACAACACAGTTACAAGAAACCCTCCAAAGGTAGCGTTAGAAGACATTAGTAAACTTCAATAATCCAAGTACAGGATTGGGGACTTACTCCGGGTCTTGTTTTTTATGGTTGTCACAGAAGAGCAGGCAGGAAAGAGGCCTACCATCATGGGGTTTCCACTCATGAAGACACCTAAGAAAGAATCAGAAAAGACTGAGTGTGCAGGGAGTAGTAAATATGGAATATATAAGGTGGGCGCTGAACACATAACCCCTTGTCCAAACACAGCATTAAGTCAGCAGCCACAAAGCGTAGTAGTTTACAGGCTTATATAAAATAAGGATATCTATTATTTATATATTATAATATATAAAATCTATGGCCCATGCAGCCATAAACTGTGACCAAAAAAAAAAAAAAAAGAGAGAAGAGAAATCAAGTGTTGGGATTTGGTTTGCTATCTTAACAGGGGCACAATACATAGAAGTAATCAACGTTGAGAAGAACAGCTCAAGAGAAGCTTTCTGCATTTACAGGGACAGTGCAAAAGAGTTTGACTGCAGCCTGTGCAAAGCGCAGAACTCCTGCTTCCAGACACAGCTCTTTGCTTTTTTCCTAAATTCACCAACCCTTGAGCATACATGATATTCAGTCATACCAGTCTTCTGTTTGTAAAAGTTACTTTACATTCACCCTATATCTTTATAAGGTCCTGAGAATGACCATTGCAGGTGATTCTGTAACAAGGAAATTCTCACAGAGAAAATGCTGCTCTCTGTTCCAAGATCCTTAATTTTTAAATTCTCCAGTTACCTTGGCTCATCTTGCCCCTCAATATAGATCTGCCAGAATTTGACAAAACCATCATGGCTTGCTGTGGCCAACACAGTTCCATCTGGAGAAAGTGCTCCCTCGCTCAGACACTAAAGAAAGAGGGGAGAAAAAAAAGAAAGGGACACAGAAAAGTGATTTTACAGCTGTTCATGGAGAAAGAGTACTCTCCTCAAACAGGAATGTGACTAACAGTCTGATAGTACATGAGGTCAGAGTGATTTCTAACAGACACGTCCACCAGGCAACTTAACCCTTCAAATTGACAGGACTTTTTTGGTAATAATAATTAACAATCACTTTTTCCAGACAGCAAATTCAACTACAATGGACTGTGCTGCTACTGTTCTCACTGCTACTCATAATATGAACAGAGTTCATTTTGGTTTAGGATCTTCTGGCTTTTCACAATCATTATTGTTTCACAATCATAATTGCTCCATCAAAGTGATACAACTACTTTACAATCACCCTGTTCAAGAAGTGAAATTGGACTCCTTCCAGTTGTTTTAGACTCAAAATATCACCTACTGGATACTCAGATGCAGTCCTGGTCCACTGTACTCACAGATATAACTACACTCATTAGGGGAATCACAGAAGAATAAAGAAGACATCGGGCTTAATTTTGCCCTCATGCAGCAGTACACTACAGCAGCAGTAAGTGTTCCATTTACCAGGAGATATAACAAAATAGTTGAAATAAAGCCCAGGTTGTCAAACAGGCCCTGGGAAATCCAGATGAGTTTTTTCAAGAGCCATTCTCAAAGTGAATGACTACACATTCACCTCAGCTCTTTAAACAAAGGTTACTTACCAACAGTGTGCGTACATAGCCAGTAGGTTGTGAGTGATAGTTGGATGGGTAAGGAACTGGGTTTTTTTACAGCCAGCTGTCCTAAGAGAACTGCAGCTCCCAAGACACTATAACCCAAAGAAAACCTAAGTGATCTCTAGCGGTCACCTATGTGATGGCAGTAAAGAAAACAAAACAGGTTCATACCGTGCTGTGGCCTTTCACTACAATGAAGCCCTCTTTGATGCTAGGCACTTCCACAGGCCAGGAGCTGTTGTTCGTTCGGATAATGTCCAAATCCCACACCTCTGCCTGGAAAACAAACGTGTGGGCATACAGATTTATTTCTACAACTACTGGTCTGATCCAGTGGAGAATTCCTTATATTATTATCTTACATCCTCAAATGCCAGCCCAATAGGAGAAGGTTTATGTCACTTACTGTCTACCCAGTTTGGCCATTAGATGCTTTTCCAGCACCCAGCCATACCTGAGTACAGCAAACTGCTCTTGGCAGTTGTAGTTGCTGCTCACCAAGCCCCCTCCCCTGGGAACTGGCTCAGCCTGAACAGATGAGTGATGCTTCTGGCCCTCCACATTGTTTCTAGTGGTCCTGCTATTTGATGGCGAGCAGAAGTTACCACTTTCCTTCCTCCTGAGCCCCATGATCAGCATGACCTCTCCTTGGAAGGGAGGAATCCCCACATCTCATATTATGGGAGGATCCCCAGCACAGACTAGACAGGAGCCTTTAAGACTCTAACCATATTAGCTCTTTCCTTCATTAGATTCTCCCCCGCTAATGGTAATAAGGAACGATATTTCAAAAGCAAGGTTTCCTTACCCTGTCCTCATGCAACAACGCCAACGTCTGACTGCCCTCTTCACCACTCTCCTCATTATCATCTGGGATGAAAGGGCACCAGATGATTCTTCGAGAGGTGTTCAACGGGGTATTGTCAGGTCGCTTGATGTTCACCAAGATCTCCTCTCTGATCACCACGGTTAAGGAACATAACATTCTGGCTGTGCTATGGACACTCAGCACTAAGCTGTTTAGCCTTGGTCCTCCAGTAAGTACTATTAAACCTCAAGCTTTTTTTTCCCAGATCATTACGATTCAAAAAGAAATCAGGTAAAAAGGATTCTGCTAAGAACACAGTCAAGCTCATGTTTCTTCACTGGTAGAAGAGGTTAAGCTTACACAAGTTAATAGATTCTCAAAATTTTCTCTTGCAGGCTGCAGACAGGGACAGGATAAGCACAACAGGAGTGCACAGCCATATCTGAACGTGCAATCCACGCGACGGCTGATCGACAGATTAAGTGATTTCAGCTAGCATTGCCACAACACTACTACAGAAAGAGAAAAGCTACCACGCTGCGCCAGGCTGAGTGCTCTGGTCCACCCATACGAATCAGATATTAAAATAACTACAACCACCTTTGCTCCAGCTGCTTTTGAAACAATGGTCTCCAATTGAAATTAAGAAGCCACAACCTAACACAACATATCCCATAGACTGATGTGCTTCCCAGAAGTACCCAGCAGTCACTCCTAGAAATTAAAAGATTTAGGGCAATGAATCGAACGCTAAAAATAAATTTCAGGACCACCAAAAAACCAGGGGTGACAGGTTTGGAAGGAAGTTAGCGAGCGGGAAAGTAGTACTACATCCTCTCCCCCAGAAGAGTAACTGAGGAAGAGCTAGAACCACACAAACCTAAGTAAAAAGGTTTGTCGCATGGTCGAGGTGACACTGCCCATGTGTAAAGCCAGCTAGCACAGACTGACACTTCTCACTGACTACTTTCACCTGCACAGAAGGAACACTGAGGTGTCTGTCACTCCTAGAATTTCAAGTTATGTGTGATTTCAAGTAATGATTGTGCTGAATCCAGGCACAGGTTGACTGATTTGATACTCTCGAAGGGGCAGAACTATCTCCAGAACAGCAAGCTGCTGTTCTGGAAAGGCTAGGCAATAAGTTGCAGTTTTGAGGTTGCATTCACATCTAACCATTACACAAAGACTGATATGAGGCGTATTTTGACAAGATACTGGATTTTCTCTTTATCCATGGCCAGGCGCCAGACAAAAAGGTTGCCGGCCTCATCCAGGCATGCCAGCTGGTTGGAGTTGAGATGAGCAAAAGCCAGGTCTGCCACACCGCCTGTGAATCCTTTCAGCAAGGTCCGCTCAGCAGTGCTGACGCTCAACACCCGCACCATAGCGGAGCCATTACTGGCAGCTGCAAAAAAAAGACAGAGGGAGAAGTCACCATTTATCCGTGCGGTTTCCCCACAGGACTGCTTTTGTTTCCAGCCATCAGCATTTCCAGGACACATCCTGTCATGTGTGTGCTGTCAGTGGCAGCACACTGAAAACCCATATCAATAGCTACCATGTTAACAAGCCCTTTCAAGACCCAGGGTATGTGCACAAATGTTCACTGCACTTTTCAGCTTTGGTGTGGAAGATTGGGGTAGCAGCATCAATCAGTAACTTTTCCTGCCTTGTAAGGGGCAGCTAAAATCCCCCATCTTCCTCAGTTTCTCGAGCACCTCAAGTTCTAAGTTGCTCTGCTTAAAAAGTCAACGGCAGTTGACTTCTCGTGATTCCCAGGATTATTCTCAGGAAAGATGCCTTCATTAAATGCAAGGCCTAAATCTGTATCCCGAGCTCATGACAAAGCTACCAAACCTCACGACTGACCTCCAGTGACAATGAATTAATTTTAATTGCGATTTCATTTTCAGTAACTGGAGCAAAGGAGTCACTGAGAGGCAGGTAGCTCCAACACATCTTCTGTGAGGAGGATTTAAAAGCATAAACAGTCACCTGGCAAAGAGCACTGCTTTTTGGCTTGTGTGACTGAAAAGAACATGCTTTAGAGCATGCACACACCAAGCAAAGTTTCCAACTTCCCCATTGCAGATAAATATCACTATAATGCAGGCAGTCTTATGGAGAACATATTGTTTCCACTTCTTGATGCCCAAGCCAGCCCTAGCAGACCACTCAGCTTTCCACAGTGTTACTGCACCCAAGCTTTAATGCTTTAAAAAAAAGGGTGAGACACCCTCAAGCTGCTCTAAAATAACCTAAGCTAGGAAAACACACAAAAGCAGAGTACTAGATTTCATAAAAGGCCAAACTGATTGGTGCTAGAACTAAGAAGAAAGGGAAGAGCTGATGGAGCCCCAAACATTGTGGTTGTATGACAGCAGAAAGAGGTATTGCAGATGACTAAGTGTTCATTTATTTCATTATGTTGTCAAACAATCTCTCCCTGTGTTGTTCTGCTTTTCTCTCCCTTCCTGCTGCAAAATACACCGCGTCTGCATTGCTCTTCAGCTCCTCTAAATTTAGCCTTAAACTCAACACTAAACTTATGCAAGCAAATCCATCACAAACATTTATCTGCTCAAATTACCATGGGGCTGTTTCTGTGCCTAGCTACAGAGAAGCTTGTTTACTACAGAAATACTTAATTAGAGGAGTAATCTGAACATCAGCTTACTGTCCAGTGAAACCACTGTAATCCTTCAATTTTTCCTCCATCCCCACTGAGGCCTTCTCTTTCTCTCATTTCTAACTTCAGAAAAGCTTTCCTTCTCAGTGGGAACTCTCCTACACCACCAGCTCTCCCCTCCCCTGTAGCCCCAGCTTCACCTATGTTCCCACTACAACAGCACCCTGATCTTGGTATTCCAAGAAGCGTTTCAGTTATTGCCAGTTATTTTCTTCTGATACAAACTTTGCCTCTTTTAGAGATACACTGAGCGAAAGAATACAAATCACATCCAAGACAAGAAGCTATCTCACCTCTAATGGCATAAGCCAGGTAAGAGTTTGAAACAGCTATCAGATTGCCGTAATAGTATTTCTGCTCCCAGTCGTATCTAGCAACAGGCTGTATTTTCACCTGCTCAAGAGAAAAAAAAAAAAATATGAGAAGTGCCTGGAATTCACTTTTCCTGGAACAAACTTGCCAAATGCATTATTTCCTCCAGGGAAGATCTCTAATGCTTAATAGGAAACTGTTAGAAGTTTGGTAGGAAGAATTGCATATTGAATACCAGGTAGCAGAACCCTGAACATTCAAAGTTCTGGAGGCTGATGAATATGTCCTTCCCTGGCAAGAAGGAATGTGACTCACTGAATGTGTCATGCTGCAGAACAACGCCCAACCCTGCAAGTACAGCAAAGCAGCCTTTACCTCTTTGCTAGCACTGTGTCTGGATTCCCAGTTCTTGGAAACTTTTCTGAAATATAGAAACACATTTCCTGCATGGACACTTGGTTTTTAGTTTCAATACTGCTTTCCAAGAAACTGTGAGTCCTGGTCTTATTTGATAAGCATTGTCTCTGCAAGCAAAGAATTAAGAAATACTGTGGAGTTTATGGCAGTGATCCTCCCTTTCATGTTCATCTTCAGTATCATCTATGAAGAATGATAACATGGGACAGTATTTATTTACAATCTCTGAGGTCCCTCAATTCATTGCACATCAAGAAACAAAATGATATAATATGGGAAAGTGCCGAGAGGCTCAGGACTCCTAATTACTAGCATTTGTTCTGAGCACGTCTTCGTACTCTGCTACAGCACTAGTTCTAAGCTCAGCACATAGGTTCTTCTGCAGCTCTGATCTGCTGGGTGAAGCTGTCAGCAGGACCAAGGCTAGCAAGCTAGCAAGAGCAACTCTCCCTCCAGTGGAGAAACAATCAGCAAGAAAACTTGTGGAGGAAAGGTGTTTTCCCAAGAACCTACAACTCACATCATGGACTTATTCCTGAGGATTAGAAGATAACTTGGCCAGACTCTGGGACAACAGTAACAATCAGTCACAAGACACAGTTCCATTTTTTTTCCCCCTTTGTTAAGCTTTTTGACAAACTTCTATCTAATTACAAGCTCCTATAACACAGAAAAGATGATAGCCATTTCTGTTTAAAATGTTCAAGCATGAGCTGGCGTGACTAAAAAGAAGGAACAAAATTATGCTTTCTCTTGCTCCTTACCTTGTTACTCCCTCTGGCCTTGCTGGTGATGCTGGAATCACTGCTGGCCATTATCTCCACATCTTTTGCTGATATCACTACACAAGTGGAGCTGTCATCACCGGAAAGGCAGCTTTTAAGAAAAATAGAAGGAAAAAACCAATCAGACAGGACTCACGGTAAGAGAGCAGAGGTCAGGTACTTGCTATTCATAATTTTAACAGCAATGCAATGTGCATCTAGGAGGTTTAAACTGAACTGAAAACAGAAACTACTTTCAGTTAAGAGTGTCCCTTCCCCATGTGCCACAGGTTCAAGAGCGCCAAATACCAGGTTTTTGTTCAGCTTAAAAACCTCCTGTCTATTTGACTTGAGCACAGACCCACACTTGGTTAAAGTAGCCTTGACTACTACCCAACACTGGAAGATGCCAAAGAGACCAAAGCCAACCCATTACGTAGCGTGCACTGTTGTTGATGAAGTTCATGGTTCTCACTGCATCCTCTCTCAAAACTATAACCACAGAATCCAAACAAAAGGTATTTACATGAGCTCTAATGTTAAAAGTCAGTGCCTGAAGCCAAGCATTACACTAATTAGGCGGATGTAGACTTGTATTACTACTCCCATGACAAATCCAAAATACTCTATATGCATATGTTCTCTTGCAGTAAAAGCATGTGCACTGTCCAAAACACACTAATGTATATACACAGCTCAGCAGAGAGTTGGGTAGAAATACAACTCAGGATCATTTGTCCTGTTTTAAGTCATACGGAGAGAAATGACTTCGACAAGTGCAAGGTCTACCGTACTGCAAACTGGTATAAGTTACCCTGCAGGTAACTTGGGTCCCTGGAGGAGTCCAGCTGAAGGTCTACATGAGAATGCTGTTTCACCCAGAGCTCTGCTAATTTACCTCCTTCCTGACTTGCAATGTCCGCCATGCAACCAGTCCTGTTCCCCTTCCCTCTAAACAGCTCTGACGATATTCTTTGGTTCCTGAGCAGCAAGGGTAGCAAGCTCCATGCATCAGCCTCATAAAAACTACAAAAGCTCTAACCAACAGCACGGACTCATAACTGCCACCTGAACTCAACACAAAACGCACTGTCAGGTTCCCAGCATGCTTGTCCAGGCTCACCAGAACTAATTTTTAACCATATTCTGTTCACTCTCAGCCTTTCTTCAAAAAAAAAAAAAAAACTTACATGACTTGCTTCTCCTGCAGGGCTCCCAGAGAAACGCTGCGATGCACTGGCTTAATCAAAGAAGGTCCATCTCCAGCCACAATGGGATCAGGCACCAGCAGTCCATTCAGGTCTCCATTATATGAATTTGACGGTCTCTGGTTCTCATTCACTGAACCTAGGGAAAAGCATAGAATCGCAGAACCGTTAAGATTGGGAAAGACCTCCAAGATCATCAAGTCCAACCATCAACCCAACACCATCATGCCCACTAAACCACATGACCAACTGTGCACAATAACTACTTAGAAGAAATAGCGCTGCGTGAAATACACTACCTGCAGATGTTTTTTTTGTCAGGTTCCACTGGTCCATCAGGTAGAATACACTGAATTAGTTGGGTAAAGCATTCTTCTCCAAAAAGGATGTGTAAGAGACCTTCTGTCTAAGAAACTTACCTCCACACAAACAAGTGAAGTCATAGCTCTTTTCTTACACAAGCAATCCCATCAGACCAGAAAAACATCAAAGAACATGTACAAGGAATTTAGCAGGTTCAAGCAGCAAATAGTCTTGGATTAGAAAGACTAAGCTGGTAATTCAGATTTATGGGATCAAGTGCCAGACCAAAGAGTTCTTGACGGGTCATTTCTAACCCTCATGCCTGCAGAGAGATCTCTGAAGTCCACCAATACAGTGGTTAGCTGCCACATTTGGGGTTGGCTGGAAATAATACATTTGTTACTTTCCAAAACTGACTTTTGACTGCGAGACGTGACCTCAGAGTCCAGGTGTTGGAGTAACTTAGCTGTGAAACTGTGCAGCTGTGCCTACAGGATTCCCGTATTTTTCTTTAGTTGACAACTCATATAGAAGTTTACAGCACCCAAATTTTGTGTAAAGCAACCATTTGTTCAGCATTTCAGCTCTGCTTTGAAGAGTGCATGTCCCTGACTTCATATACTTGCCCTAGCACAAGTTGCCTGGTGATCTCCATGCCTTCTGAAGGCTTTTAGAAGGGGACAGATGTCACAGGGGGTGAAGGAGACTCTTCTCTTTATTTCATTAGCAAGGTAAAGAGTTGACAGTCCCCATTAGAGACAGAGCCTGCTCCATCTGCGCTTACACGTCAACACACCGAAGTCAAAGCCTCCTGTCTCAGCGAAATCCTTGCTTGAAATTTTCACTGGTTTTGAAAACTGAAATTTTGTATACTGTTGCCAGGTAACAACTGCTGCTGAGCTCTTGCAAAATGGCTGCTCCCAGGACCAGAAGCTCTACTGTTACTGGCACACGTAACAAACCTAAACATAACTGTGGGCAAGAGGCATGTCCTTTGAAAGCAAGGCAAGCTTTCAGTTACCAAACAGGCTTTAACATACCAGGATGAGCGCTGCTGCCTACAGAAATAATTGTAACTATTATTCATTTGCCAGAAGAATATTTAAAACTTGCCTGTTTACAAACAGAGTCATTAAATCAGCAACTACACTATGGACACAAAAAGCCCGCACAGCAACAGGGTAATCCAATGCAGAGACCATTTGGGCAAGCACCTCAATTTACCGGACAGCATGAAGAAAACAGCGGCGGCACTCACACAGCACAAGGAAACTTCAGGCCAGGGAATGGGATCCTGTAACCACCTAACACATTTGTGCAGTGCTTGCCGTTGCAAGATTAAGATGCGCCCCTTATTCCTATAACATATAGCAGGGGCTTGTCCAGTTGCAGCAAATTCCATTGACTGCAATTTATTCTTTGCGACCAAAAGCAGGAAAACATTCACTATAGAAAAAGCCTCCAGGCTGCCAGAGAAAGATGATACATTCTTTGCTCTATTTGCAGCACCAGGAATGCATCACGGAAGTATCTCTGCGCTTTTATGGACAGCAGGACAGTGACATTCGCTCCATGGGAAAGGGAAGGAGGAAACACTCCTCAGAGGCCAATGGGGACAACAACAGTACACCGGAGTGCAGGAATGGGCTTAGCCCATTGCCCTGTCTTCGTCAGACAAGCACAGGTGCTGCCTGCAGTGTCCTGAAGACATAAAAGAAGGGAAGAGGCTCAGTGTTCAGTGGGTACATGAACAAAACATTAAGCTACACTGGTACTGGCCTTCAAAGGGAAAGAAGTGAGGTGGTATTCATTACCTTCTTAAAGGGAAGGAAAGTAGGAGCAATCAGAGCCGAGTTACTGAACTCTTCCTGCTCCCACCCCCCTTATCAAGGATGCTATTTTGTACTAAACAGTGACTTCCCTGGTAAACGCCACACGGGCAGGGTGAGCCCACATTAACACCTGGTTATCAGCAAAGATTTCAGCACGGACTGAAGGATCCTGCCCACAACCCCAGCAGGGACTCTCCTCCATAGCACCCTGGCATTGACAGCCTATCTACGTGCCCCAGCTGGGAGGTCCATGGGTTGATCACGCAGCTTCCCCTTGCTGAGGGCACAGCATAAAAAACGGGCAAGGGCTACCAAAGCTATGGGTGATGTTAGCCGAAACTGGGAGAAAAGCATGTCAAGAGAGACTTGGGTGGTGGATCGCATTTTCACAATCACCAAACCTAGCAGAACTTAAAAAAGTGTTGTGACAGTTGTAAACTCTTTAGAGCGGGGAGTGTTTCTTGTCACCTGCTCAGACAGCCCCCAAAAATAACATAATGCTGCTCACAGCATAGCTACATGCACCTAGCACTGCAAAACTTTCTTTGTGGCAATAACCTTGGAAAGCAGCTACACTAGTCTCTGCTGGGTATTAAAATCTGTAAATGAAACACAGCCTATAACAGCAACTAGAACTAGAGAGGACCTTGACCACAGCAACTTTATGCTAGACAAGACTAGCCCTACGCATGCAATTCATGATGCTGCTTCTATTCTCTTTCAAAAGCCTTGAAGGATCCCCCAGTTTCACTTTCCTCCGACACCCTAACAGGATTTTCAGAGGCTTTCAGTTAACAAACAAGTACTCTTTGCTCTTCACCTTACTATGTCCAGTCTTCCAGTCTGTTTGCTATTACCCAGGCAGTGATTTCTGCTGAGAACAACCACAGGTTCCTTACTGCTTGACTTACTGTTCATTTACTCCTTTTTCTCTAACTGCCTTCTTGTGCACTAGAGTTGACAAAGAAGATATAAAAAGAATGAATAGGAAAGAAGAAAAATGAAAAAAATAAGCCATACTCAGTAAATAACTCCTTTGCTTCAACCAGCAAGAGAAGGGAGAACAGAAACCATCTCCTGACCATGACATCCTTTCAGTTCAGAAATTGCGTATAAAACAAGTGTTCCCAATCCTTGTATTGAGTTCTCCTTTCAGTCTTTCAAGTACAGAGCGCTGCACTGTGAAGAAAAATGTATTTTCTTCTAAGAATTATCATCCAGGAGCACGCAAGTGCTTCGGAAACAAGATAAACTACTTCAAGGAATGAGAAGTTTCTCTACAGGTAGTAAAACTAATAAAGCTGGCTTCCTGTAGGTTTGCTCCATCAACCCATGTGCCTTTACATCCTTCCCACAACAATCCTGCATCCAACCTCTTATCCTTTCAGCCAAGCAAAAGGCTGCACGTGTGGCAGTTGCTTTGGAGGTAGCACATCCATATTGACAGACTCTGAGGGCACTTAAAGGCCATGTCATTCTTGCCTTTCCCTCAACAGAAGCACAACACAGGCATAAATTCTGTCCTCTACCCAGAGGCTAAGTTTTTGTTGTTTGGGTTTGTTTGTTTTACAAAATGTTCACAGTCTCAGCCTCCTTCAGACCATTACCTCATCAGGTGTGACTGACACACTATGGTAGGTTAAAAAAGCTATGAGGGGGATTGACAGAGATGCTAGGCTACAGGGGAGTGGGAACACATTTTGTACAGCTGACTCTCAAGCTCTTCACCACTGATATTTTTACAGAAAGATGGGCATCCAGTGAACTCTGAGCAGATCAGTATAAGCTCAAACCAAAGGGAGAGGACTCACAACCACTTTAGGAGAGGTGCTTGTGATCTCAATTCACATTCAAATAAGAACAAGAGCAAAAAGTTTGTGATAAGGGGGAAGATGGCAGCGATCTCAGAGAGGCCAGACAGCCCCATCCAATGAGCCCAGCAAGACCCTGGGAAAAACTCAAACTACTCTTAGCAAAGGAGGGAGACTTGGGCCAAGGAGGTCAGTGCTGTTGAGTTCTCAGCAGCAATACCGCTGAGATAAGAAGTGCCCAGCCACCCACAAGGCAGCAGCGAGCTGTGGGTCCAAAACGCTCCCACTCTGCTCAGTTTCAAGAATTCTCTCCCATAGGTGAGGCTTCTCCAGTTGGGTCGTTGGCTCCTCTCCTTATCCGGCTGGTACACACCTCCCTGCTGTCTTCCGGGCTCTTCAGGAAGAGACGCAGGGCCAAGCGGGACCCCCGCTCGCCCTGGGCGGGACAGAGCCGGCGGAGAGCGATGCCAGCGGCGCCCCGAAGGGAGACGGGCCGGGCCCGGCCCAGTCCGGCCCCGG
>NW_010519058.1:1863-2161 GCF_000687285.1 Phaethon lepturus | reverse complement strand
TTTGGCAGCGCCAATGCCAAGGCCACCACGCCCATCGCCACTATGCCCATTGCCACTGCGCCCATCGCCAGAGCTGGCGGGACTGATGCCAAGGCCACCATGGCCAGGGCTTGACGCCAAAGCCAACCCCACCAGGGACCTGGGGGTGCCGTCCCCTGCGCCCTCTCCCCGAGCATGCACTTTGTGGGCAGTAGGGAGGGCTGTGCCATGGCCTTAGCCTCTGAAGCTCAGGTCAGGGCATGGATGTCTTGCTGGACTCCTGCTTGCCTGAGCCCTGTGGGGTGCCACAGCCAGGGCC
>NW_010519058.1:1258-1717 GCF_000687285.1 Phaethon lepturus | reverse complement strand
AAAGGAGGGTGAGGGTGAGGATGTGGAGGCTGCCGGAGCGATGACAGGTAACCTGGCACATTTGGCTCAGGATGCGATAGCCCCTTGCTTTTATGCAGCCCTTAATGCCGGCCTCAGTGCCATTTAGTTCCAATCCTTCATTTTAGGGGGCAGCCAGGGATTTTTCCTGGGCTCGTTTTGCACCCCTGCCCCTGTGTTACCCCCGGCTCGTGTCCTCCAGGGCGGGGGCACGGCACAGCCATTGCCACCCTGGGCTGTCCCGGGGACCTGCGGCAGCCCAGCGGGGAGGGGGCCACACGCCGAGCCGGCCCCTCCGCTCTTTGTTCAAATACGCACTCGGCTTCACCTTGGCAGCGAGGATGTGCCGCTGGGAGATGTGCCCTGCTGTGGGGTACTCCCCCTCCCCCCCCCAAATAAACAGGTTAGGGAGACAGACCATAGGCGAGGGTGGAAGGGGGG
>NW_010519058.1:0-1111 GCF_000687285.1 Phaethon lepturus | reverse complement strand
GCCGGCGCGGGCCCCCTGAGGCCTCGGCCGACTGTGGATGCTGGAGGGGCAGCATGTGTGGATGTCCCTCCGCCACTCTGGGCATCCCCAGGAGGGGTTTGCGGCCGAGAGACCCCCAACCCTGGGCACTAGCAGCACATTGGGGGGCCCTCCTAGCTGTGCTGCTGCCACCAGGGCTGCCAGGCCCAGTGGGGGGCTGCAGCCCTGCCGGCGGTTAGTGCGGATTAATAAGCAAATCCCATGGATTTGTGGGTTTTCCGGCCCAGCAGCACCAGTGGGGGGGGCGGAGCACGACCCACCGTGCAGCAGGGAGGAGGCCAACGGCTGTGCCGAAAGCCGCGCCGCAGGGAGCTGCCAGGCGCCGCAGTGTTACTAATCACAGCACGGGAACGCGGGCTGTATCGATTGCGGTGCGAACGTTGCTGCGCCGGAGCGAGAGACATCCACCTCCAGGGCTGCCATCCAAATCCCTGCCTGCCTTCCCCAGGGTGGTAGCGGTGCTCCTGCCGCCTTATCACCAACGGCTGTGCCGAAAGCCGCGCCGCAGGGAGCTGCCAGGCGCCGCAGTGTTACTAATCACAGCACGGGAACGCGGGCTGTATCGATTGCGGTGCGAACGTTGCTGCGCCGGAGCGAGAGACATCCACCTCCAGGGCTGCCATCCAAATCCCTGCCTGCCTTCCCCAGGGTGGTAGCGGTGCTCCTGCCGCCTTATCATGAAACCCCCCCCAGAGCATCCCCATGGGGCGATCTCCCCCGCGCCCAAGATGCTTTTGGGGCCCCAGGGGAGCAGCCCTGCCTCCCCAGGCAGCGACATCTGTCTTAGCCTGCTTCCCCTGGGCTCGCTGTTGAAAAACTGGGGCTCCCTGCCTTTCCCGGCTGGCCAAGGGGGGATGGGGAAAGGTTTTATCCTCTGTAAAGGCTCTCTGGGACTACAGGTCTAGAGCCAGAGGCAGGGGAGCATCTGGGGCTGGTGATGGGAGTGATGGGCAGCTCAGAAATTCAGGGTGCCCAGCTGGCACAGGGTGCCCGTCACTGTGGGCTGGGAGCAGGGGCTTTGGGCTGCGCCGGGGCTGATGGTGAGCGCTCTCACATCTCTCTTTTTCTCTCT
>NW_010519057.1:6281-8243 GCF_000687285.1 Phaethon lepturus | reverse complement strand
GAGAGCGCTTGCAGCCGTGGTCGGGGAGGCGAGGCCGCTTTGACTGCATGCTGAAGGCTGAGGTCGGAGACACAACGCCTGCCTTTCTCGGGCAAGAAGAGACGTATTTTTAGGGCCTAAGTCCCAGAAACACCGAGACCCTCAGAGCAAGGGGGAGAGCTCTAAGCACCCACGAACAGGCTCTGTGTGCTCAGCAGGGGTGGGAGGTATTATTTGTAGGACCTGATGCTTATCTCAGAAGGACAAATTGTCATCAGCTGTCAGGAAATTAGGCATCAGAGCTTCCAAAATAAAAGCTTGCTCTTATACTGCTAACAAAAGACAAGACAGGCTGTGCCCTTCCACATCCATATCACAAATTAGTGTTTGGCCCCTTTTTCTCAGTGTCTCAGCACCAGGGTCTGGAGGAAAGAAAATTTTCTGTTGTAAATAATTTCTTACCACAGCCCTCCCCCGAAGTAAAGAAACTGCAACAGGGAGAGCAGTGAGCACAGCCGCAAGCACCCGTCCTCAAGGGGGCTTAGCTGTGATGGGAAGCAATACATGGCCCAGGTCTACAACCCTGACCACATCTCTCTGCCCGAGGCCCTTGTGGGCAAAGCCCCCTTTCTTTTGAGAAGCTCAGCTGCTTCCTAACTATGGTTTGGCAGAGGTGCTTCCAGCTGTGTCCCTTTCAGACTATGCTAAGAGGTCAGAAGCTGGTCACAGATTCACATTGAAGCAGACAGTAGCGCTATCAGGGTCAGATCTGACTCCTCACACAAGGATGACAATTGTTCTCCCACCAGCTTCTCCAGTTCTGACAGATGACATGAGGTAGCAGGGGATGTCAGTGCTCTGAGCAGCAGAGTCCAGGTGACCCAGGCTGTCCCACCTCTCTGCTCCACCTCTGTTATGCCAGGGTGCTGCTGAGGCACAGCACACTCAAAGCTTACGCTCCACAAGGAGCGGCTAACCTCAGCAGCGCAGCTGCAGGGATACAGCCCAACCCAGCTCTGCCGCCCACAGCCACACACTGCCTGCATATCCCACAGGGCATTTCCTCCGCGGCATGCACAGTTCTTGTCATCACGCCGTATATTTTAGCCTGTCATCCTGCCCCAGTGTCCCTGAAGATGAATGGACTTCTGCACCCTCGTGTTGGGAGGAGGGAGGGGTATGTTTGCTGGATTGTTTGCAGACATAGCTTTGGTAGAGCCAGGTGCTCACCTCTGATGAGCATGCCAGGCCTGAGGCTTTATAAAAGACTATGGTACAGGCACAGCTCAGCCCTTCCCCGTGCTTAGTCTCTCCGCTAGGAGCTTTCTGCCATCTCCCACTGCTCTCGCTGGGTGCTACAGATAGACAGAGGCAGTAAGCAGAGGAGGGGACCCTGCTATCCAACACACATACCCAGCGCAACAACAGCTCCATGCTCCCACATAGCAGCCCAATACAGCAGACTGCCCTCTTGCCTGCTCCCCAAGTCCCATCCTCCCTCCTGCCCTCTCCTCACAATGCCTCACATACTAGCTCACAGAGCTCACCTCCCAGAGCACTGGCTCAGATACTACCCAGATCGGTTATGCTTGATCTTACCCAGGAAGGTAGAGGGCTGACTCCAGGCCCCTGCAACAGGAGAGACTTGCAGCAGGTTTCAGTGCTGCTATTGGTACAGTAAAGATTAGGAAAAATGGAGTGGCTTATCAGGGGAAGAAGAAGGGTCCCAATTCTAGGGAGCAGAGGGAGGAACCAGGAGTACTGTTCACAGTTCATTTATGAGCACCCACCTGGCTCCCAGGCTAAAGTCGTGGCAAGAATGACAGATGCCCCTGCAGAACTGGAAAGCACTGTGTATTCATTCCTCTTCTCTCGTGCTCAGCAGAGAATCTCAATCCTTCTCAAAGCTACAGTTCTGTACCCTTCTTTCTCCAGCCCTGGCTATCATCCCCACCTGTGCGTGGAGCTGCCAGAACACCTATT
>NW_010519057.1:0-6250 GCF_000687285.1 Phaethon lepturus | reverse complement strand
GCAGGAATTTGCATCCAGGCTTTTCATGGAAATGGACTCAAAGGCCCTCAGCTTTTTGCAGCCTTGCCTGAACCCAGGAGCCATTGCAAGATGTCTCAAGACTCTTGCTGTAGAGCTGCCTTGCGTTTGAGGGTGGTACCACTCCTAAAATTCACCCTAAAAACAAACGAACTCCCCACACTGGTCAAACTTCCTGTTTACATCTCTTGCAGAGACTGCCAGGGTTCTGCCATCTATTCAGAAACCACAGATGCATAGGGAAGCCTATGACAAGTTAAGCTGTTCTCATTTTTAACAGTTGTAAACAGATAAGGGAATCTTAAAAACAACAGACCTTTATCACAACAGCAGCAAACCTCACCTTGGATGAATCACAGCTAAGCAAGTAGTATTTTCAAGAACCTTTCCATGCATAGCCTGCTTTTTCATGTCAGCTGCTGCAGCACAAGTTGCTCTAGGCTTATGTTACAGCTCAAGGAACCCAGTGCCTCAGTTAGAAAATGTCTATTTACAGGGAGGGATATATCCAGTAACTTTTGGATTCCATGAATGGACATATTATAATCACCCCAACTACAGTAGAGAAAAACAGACATGAAACACTGCTGGTGAATGAAAAAAGAGAACAGCTGTAAATCGGCACCTGGAAAGAGTTTACAGAGTCAGAGAATTATATACCACAGTAACAGGATTAAGGGATAGATAAAAGACAGTCATAGCACTAAGAGAATGAAAAAGGGAAGTGACAGGTCACCTTTGCAGATGAAAAAGAAACATGTTGCATCTGTCACTGAGGAGGCTGCAAGGGAGCTAGAAGGGGCACGGCAGAGCACAGATGCATGATTCCCAGAAGATAAAGAACAGATTCTGCCCAAACCTGAGATGCTGCTTCAAAAAAAGAACTGTTAAAAGAAAAACACATAGTGTGCCCAGGATGTTTCCCTCTGTCAGAAATACATTTGCTAGTGGGGGGAAAAAAAAAAAAGTGTTCCCTTTAAACACATCTATACTTTCCTGGCTTCTTGTGGCATATGAGTGTTTGGATTTAGACGGGGCAACTTAAAGATAAAAGGTGAAGAGGTCCAGTCCAGTGGCTCAAATTCGAGAAGGGCTCAAACAAAGGACACAAGAACAGCAAGATACACTTTGCATTAGGAGTGCCTGCCCTTTCCTTCCAGCTCCTAAAGGCATCGAGGAATGGAGAAAATACAAGCTGGAGCTCTGAATTTCCACGTCACCTAGGAGACAGCATTTGAGGCAGGAAAACTTCACAGCAGCCCAGAAAAAAAGAGGGGGGGAGGGGAATCTTTCAAGGATCCTTCAAAACAATCTGCCTTCCCTTACCTATTTGCCCCCCAGGCAGAAAAACCAAAGGACTAGTTAAGACAGTCCTGGCAGAAAATATTCAAGCAACAATACAGTACCTCAAGAAGATAAAAGTTCATTCCTGTAATGTCATTGTTTCTGGTCTGGAGCAAAAGGTTCTGCAGAGAAAACTGCTCCAAGACAGACAGATTAACAGTTTAAGAGAAAAACACCCTCTCTTGTGTAAAAGAGTACAACTTGCTATGAGCTTTCATCCTCTCTTGTTTACCAAGACTTTGCTGTTTACCTTTCATAGGGTACCTGTTATCCCAACTGATTTAAGATGTTTTTTTTAAATATTTTAACTTTGCAACAAACCAAAAATTAACTAAGTTTTAAGGCTTGTGGATTTTATGACCGGAAGTTGTCTATAACAGTGGGCAGATTGGAAATGAACATCAAAAGATTCCAGACATCTTTCTGATCACAAGCAGCTGTTGTTCGTGTATTTAATCGGTTGTTTACAAACTGTTTCTTCCAACGCTTGAAAGTGAGCAAGTCAGAAAACAATGGAACATAGACCTCCTTTCCCAATTAAGGGAACATCATTCGTCAGCTCTAGAACCACACGATATTCAATTGAGCCGATCAAGTTCAGTTTGGACCTGTTTTTAAATCACCCAAGATACTAAGCTCTGCTGATTTGATGGGGCATCTCCCTCTACCCCTCAAACACTCCTGGAGTGTGCATCATGCACAGAGATGCTTGTTTCTGTCACAAGCTTTAATCTAGGTACCACAGGGTTGGGACAAAATAAAAGGACTGAGCACCCCTAACAACTTGGGTTCATACCTACACCATCTGCTTCTCTTGCATCTGTCTTTTTTCTAAGTTCTTTATCTTCCCATTACCTTTAGTCTCTAAACAGTGTATTAAGACATTATTTTATAAATAATCCATGGGAATAAGTTTACAGCATGAGCAACCTGCCTTTGGGACACAGTCTAGTACCCTCATGATCTCTTACTTGAGAGAAAAATGCAACACTTGAATAGAGAATAACTGAACACAGGATTAGAGAAGAATGCCTCAGTCATCAAGTCTACCCATCTCCACCCCTGCTCCAAGCAGCTATAGCACTGAGCCCTTCAAAATTTTTTTAAGAGACAGTTTTATGAAGAAAGATTTTTGAAGCTCCTGCTATCCCTAGTGAAAGGTTAAACCAGCAGTTACAAATTCAGCATTTAGGAAAGCCTAGTTTCAATTCACTGCTCCACCCCGTATCTTCCACACAACCCTGAGCTGTTACAGCTCCAGCACCTCTACAGAGCAATGGCCTTAGTACCTCCTACTTCACCAAGGTGTTGCAAGTGTCAGATATATTTAAGAGCATGAAGCATTCAGATACTATGGAAACCAGGGCAAGAGAAAAACCAAAAATAGATGGAAGACGCAAGCTGTTGAAAAGTCTGGAAAAGTGGTTGTGTTGCTGCAGCTGATCCCAGAATGGGACCCATTTGGAGCTCAAGCATAAAATATCCTCTCTCCACTCTTTCTGTAGTTTGTCATTTTTCTCTGCCACAGGGAAAGGAGTATTCTTTTTCCTCCTTAGACCTTTAATTTCTCCTCTATTTAATAGGTCTCCTAATTACCAGTTCCTTTGAATCATTCACATTCTAGCTCGCTCTTCCCATGACCTGGAGTAGACCGCTATCTGACTGCTTCTGTATAACAGGATTATTGGGAACATATCATGACAATAAACACTAAAGACCATTCTCCTTCTGAAAGGGAAATCCAACAGCAACCTACAAAGAAGGATGCCCGAAACAAAGAATTGAGGTGCCAGTCTGTGAAGCACTATGCCTCTCCTTTTTATAATGCAAACACATTTACGGTCCATATTCACCCTCTACAGACAAACCAGTTGCTAAAGTATAATAATTCCTTTCTTCACTAAAAAAACCCCCAAAACAACCAACCCAACCAAAAAACCACCAAACAACCCTCACCAATGCAGAAAGTACTTGAAATAGCCAGAATGACATGTGGAAGAAACACAGAGGATGCCAACATGAGGTATACAAACCATCTTACTCAACAGTCAACCAAGTGGAAGACAGTAACAGATGTAGAGCAGTTAAAGCACTCCACAAGGTAGACTGAAGCCATCTACCCCTGGAAAGCCAGGTCAGGGTCACGTCCCTCACCAGCACAGACCTGAAGTCTGCTTGAGACCAGAGGTGCTGAAGTCTCACTTCACAACACTGGCTCTAGTTCCAGGTGCTCATTAGAAGATATTTCTTGAAAACAGAAGAGTCTCTGGTCTTTGCAGCATGGCCATCACCTCAGTGAGGAAAGCCCAGCAAGGTGAGGGTAATGCTTCAGATGAGAATCCTTAGCTTTACAGTTGTCAGTGCACTTAAGGGAAAGTAAGCAGGTTGAAGGTGTCCAAGATTCTTCACCTTACAATTTATTTACTGCACCATCGATCTCAGGAATTATATCCTTCAGCTGGTTCCACTGTTCTGCAGACAGGGCAATCCCTAGAAACAGCAGAAGGAGAGGTTTCAGAGGAAGCAAGGGGTAAGCATCAAGTAGCACACCAGAGTGGCTCCTTCAGACTAGCTAAAGAAGGGAAAGTTTGAATCGGAAGCAGAGACACAGATCAGAAACAGAGGCAGCCTTCTAAGCATGGCAGTTGTGCCAGCACTTCAGCATCCATATCAAGAAGTACTCAATGCTATCACAGAAGCACCATATGAAAATATAAGCCCAAATTGCCTTTCAAGAGTCCCACAGTCCCTTACAACTGATTTCCAAGTAACAATTCTTACCCACATGAGCTGGCAAGAAATTCTGAGAACCTTACTCCACATAGCAGTTAGGACACCATCCTTTCAACCACCCAAAGGAAATAATGACAGCTCTAGCTCTATTTAAAAAAACCTGATGCTAACAAGAAATCACTAATGTGACTTAAACACTAGAGAAGAACTGGCTTCTTTTTAGATCCAGCAGAGGCAAAGTCTTCATGTCCTGTCCCTCTCCCTTACAAAACAAACACGGTGATGGAATTGCTGTGTGGGTTCCAACTAGATGTTGTCAACTTGTTCCTTTTGGCTTTGTTAAGAATCACATTAAAGAACCAGAGCCCAAGCTTTATTAAATTCTCTAGATAAAGATCGGGGGCCAAGAACTCTTGAGAAAAACAGCAGAGGCAGTATTTAAATTAAATTCTTCATAAGCTCTGTTTTAACTGACAGATATTCTGTCTTACATTGTGGGTGTGCTTTTTCCAGCCTGAAAGGAGTCCACAACACTCCTTTCCCTCTCTGCCCTCAACGGCACAGAAAAGCTTGAGGGCTTTGCTTCCCATTTTCATTACAGGGTACACAGTTCCCTTTAAGTGAGTAATTTATACTTGTAACTTCTCTGAAGGAAATTAATTTCTGGAAGGAAAACCACACTTAGTGATTATGAAGTAAACCAAGCTGAAACAAATTTGTCTGCCCTGACATAAAAATCTATAGCAAGGACCAAAAGGTTCCTCAAGAAACCCCACATTAACTGAATCTTTGCTGGGCACAACACACAGGACAGGTAAAAAGAGTCTAGGGCCTGTGAACTACAAAGCAAGCAGGTAAGTCACTGTCAAAGTTCCAAAGCGGAAGGCCTAAGTTGAGTGTTGACTCATCAGTTGAAGAGGTCTGGAGAAAAATGTGTCTTCCCTTCCTCAGATGCCTTTACTACCATCACCTACTCAGGTGTGCCACTGTATCACATCATCAGATACCTTGTCAAAAGAATAAGGAACAGCTAACACAGCAGCATTGGAATGTCTTGGTAGGGATCCAGAAGGGTCTTAACCCTCCTGCCCCCATCTACATAGGGAAGGATGGATTTACTTCTGAGAGGCTCTCCCTGCCAAGCACAGCTCCACCATTACAGATTACAGGCAAACACACAAAATGCCACCATTTTGCCCTAGGCATCATCAGTACCAAAACACAAGTTTGTCAGCTAGCAGTAAGACACAAGGCAGCAACATCAGAGCCAGTGTTTTCAGCCTACTCTCCTCCACCTTGCAGCTCTGCCCCTGCCAACCATCAGAGAAAGGACTGGTGACCAAAGATGGAACCAGAATCCTTCACAGCAGCTTCCTGCACAGCTTCTCAGAGGTCCTGCCAAGCTCCAGATCTCACAAGAGGCTCACAATCACTCATTCTTTGTGCTTTTCTTCAGTTGTTGCCACCCAGACTGAAAAAGTGCAAAACATTCCCGTGTGGTTTGCTCAGCTCCCCAGTGTGGCACGCACTGGTGGGCCAGCACCCAGGGAGACCGGCTGAGCCGGAGCTGCAGAGCCAGAGGCCGGGGCGGGGCGGCCGGGGCGGCCCCGTCTGCCACCTAGCGAACGCGGTTGTACCTTTCCTCCCCGGTTTCGTGCCGCCCTCCTTGTCAACGCAGAACTCCCTGATGTCAACGAGGGCCTTCCCCTTGAAGCAGGACACTCTGACATAACGCATCTTCCCAATCTGCGGCGACACAGAGCCGGCGTTAAACCCACCCTTGCAACAAGCTGCTCCTAAGTCCATAAGGGCCTGTTGGGTCACTCAACATGCCAGAGGACTAGTGAAGGAACAGCAGGCACCCCAGGCAGTCAGCTCAGCTACATAAATGCTCTGCTACAAGTAGAGCAGAGACCTGCATGAAGAGAAGGAGCAAGATACGCTCCTAGAGCAGATCCCTGCCCTCCATACCTGGAACATGCCCTCCTCTTCACTGCCTTGTCCTGGGGGTTTTTCTGTCACCTTTGAAGGTTTGGCCGCTGTTTTCAGCCTCTTCTCTGACTTAGAAGACGTTTCTTTCTTTCTTTTCTAGAAAGAAAAATCACCAGTTTGAACAGCCTGGTCCGAGGAGCCACAGCCCTTCTCCTGGGCCGTA
>NW_010519056.1:1238-7849 GCF_000687285.1 Phaethon lepturus | reverse complement strand
GGCTGGGAGGAGAACACGGCTCCGCTGTATTTTCTCCGCTCGGCAGGAATCCCCACCTTCTCCTCCAAGCTGCAAACTTCGTGTTGTATATTAGAGAGGATCAAAGAGCGCAGGAAAATTAGCACTCTGTTTAAAAAAAAAAAGGGGGGGGGGGAAGCTGTCATTTTTACCTACTGGTTATGGGCTTTAAAAGGTCTCCTTGCCGAGATTTTAAAATGCATGGGTTTCTCGATACAAATTTAAGCTAAGAATAACAAATTCCCTAAGCGAAATACTGCTTTACGCCATTTTTTGTTCTCACTTTTGGGGAAGTTTTCTCTCTGTGAGACTTTTCCAATCGTTATGAAAAAGAAATACATTTATGTTTATCACACTGAATTGGGCAAAACACAACTTTGCGTTCACCTTGCGTCTCGGGAGCCTTTTCTTTTACGCATAGGGTACCGGTATTGCGAGGTCCTTGGAAGTAAGCTGCGATGAGTTATCCAGCACTGGCAGAGGTACGTTGGTCGGTCTGTCAACAGGGAGCCCAGCATTCCCGTGTTCATTAAATTACATCCTCATAATTAACAAAGAAATGCACAGCTCTCCATTTCTCCAAAAATTAAGAATTGCCTAGTGAGTCTCGGCTCGTTAAGACACAGCTCTTTCTTAAAGTCACTCAGTCATTTGAAAATAATTAAACAGCGGAATTTATAGTCTTTCCAAGCTGTCATACATGTAAGCCTGAAAATCATCTACGAGCAGAAATCAGATTCTGGATAGACGGTGCCAGTCAAACTACTTTAAAAAGAGAGAATAAGCTACAGAAAACGAAGACCTGGTAGCTATAGCCTATGAAGACAGGATATGTTTCATTAAGATTTTTAACTGTATTTTATCTCGGTATGAATTTCCAAAATTATCTCGACATGAATCCTCACTAAGTGCGAATACGTAGCAAATGCAGTTGAAAATAAGCCCTATCTTGTATGATAAACCTCTATCAGTTTCAAGGGGTTTTATTTATAGATAAAGCACATTTTTAAAATTGTAAAATGTATATTGGGAACACATCCAAAAGTTTATAAAAAGTAGCTTTAATGCTAAAATTGAAGACAATTTGACAAAAGCCTAAAATGTAGCATCGAGGGTAGTTTTTGTTTTCTTAATAGCTGTAAATAAGACTTAACCAAAATGTATTTCGGGAAGGTTGTGAAAGAAATATTTAAATCCCTATCTAGACTTCCATCCAGATACAGCGTATACCATGCCATAGAGCTGTTTTGAGACAGTTAAGCCTTTTAATATACCTCCTGTAGTACTGAGGCAGTAACATATTGCTTCACCAGTTAAATCCTTTGGGAAGTCATGATGTACGTGTAACTTGCTCTCCAAATATTTTACTAATTTAAAGCTGGGTGTCGGGCACCGGGTTGCAATGGCTGGAGATGTGCTGTGCAAATCCCTATCTGGCATGTTCCGGACGTGGCACAAAAAAATCCTTCTTGGTGTTCACGTTAGCGCTTGATAACTGCAGGAATCACAAGCAATGGGTCGCACAAGACCACGTTGTGTTGGCTGCTACGTACGAACGCTAAACACATCTCCCAAAGATCTTTAAGGAGAAACTGAGACTGCGATTTCGACGCACACCTAAATAAAAATTAGCAAGTTATTTTAAACTACTTCTTCACAGGCGCGCACATATGTTCATGCACAATACGCGCTCTAAAGCGCAATGCTGAGGTTAAGCGATACCAAAACACTGCACATCAGAAGGTCCTAAAAAGTAGTCACCAGCTGTATTTTGCAATTAATCATTTATTTATTTCCTGCAGTCCCCAAAATCCCCATTCACACGGCAATTTCAGCTCCAAGGCTAGACTGCATACGCTCTCCCTCGTAGCCCCAAGCAAAAGCTTGTTAGAACCAGGCTGTAATACCTCAAAAAAGAGAAAATTTGGCCCCAGAGTGAGAGCCGTGGTACAGGAGCGAGGCGAGGTCTGTCCCAGCCAGGGGCGTGTTTTCACGCCGGGGTGAGCCCCTGCGGCCCCCGGCTACAAAGGGTCCCTGCTAAGGAGTCCTCCGGAACGAAGACTCCGTATCTTCTGCAGGGAGACGATGGTGCATTAGCGGACCGAGGCAAAAAACCTGGAAGCAAGAAGCTAAACTAACGCAACACGGACCTGAAGATGATCAGCACACAGCCTAGGCGAGCTCTGCCCGTCTGAAAAATTAACTAGCCCAAGAAATTCCGGTGTAAGAGAAATACTCGAGGTCAAACAGGGATTATTTTGGAAAAAAAAAAAAAGCATATTCTTCCTTTTGTTGGCAAACACCTCCATCACGCAAAGCCCCTGCAGCGTTCGCCGCCGCTGTCGCAGTTAAGCCCGTGGCCACCTCTGGCTTCGCGCTGCCCGGCTGCGCCGCGGGCTCAGCCCTCTCCCGCCCGGGCAGAGCCGGGCAAGCTGCGCGTTACTTGCACTGAGAGCATTTCGCTTCCACGGCCGCTTAAAAGTAATGCTTCTTTCTTAGCCTACGAGAGTAAAGTGGATGATCTTTCCGAAAAGGGCGCAATCTCTCATGGGTAAGAGCCGTTGAGAGGGTTAGCTGAATTTTACCCCGGGAGCAGGAGCTGCTGGCTGTAGGTTGCAATAAGCAGGGCTCTTCTTCCCGTGACTGTCTTCACTTGCTGGCAAAAGGGGAACATTTCCACCTCCTGCCGAAAAGCGTTCGCGCAAATAAAGAAGGAACTCCTCTCTCACCGTCTAGAAAATAATTTTTGTTACCAAACTTGCTACATTGATGACATGATTAAAATATGAGTGAAGCGCAACAAAAATTAAACAAGGACTCCTGAACTAGAATACGTTGAAAGAGCCCAGATTTGTACGTCGTTTTTTCCTCCCCTTAAAAATACCCGACAGTTCTGTTAAAATTCACGTTTACCGTCCCAGTAAAAAGAAATCTTAATGCTTTGGTTAGATTTCTTTAATAAAAGACCGTACTCTGGAAATACTTCAGTTTGGAAATCACATGGACAAACAGTGTTAATAACGCATAGGTTTGAGAATCCTGCTACGGAGGGCTACATGACAATATTTTAGAATCAGTTTTCTAATTTTAGGGCATTTTTGCGGACTTGAAACGTACGTCACCTTCATTCTGAAGGGATTTGCAGTGCTTCAAAACATGAGGAGGGAGCAGGCAGAAATTTTCTCCCCTTCCAAGTTCTCACCAGTTACGAATTGCTGCAGCATCATTGATCAGAAAAAGGAGGGCTCAGAGTTTCGTTTCTGAAAGTAGGCTGGAAAAACGTTATTTTAAAAGTTATATAACAGGAGTCTGTTAAAAAGTTAAAACATTGGATTATTGCAGAATTAATTAGGGGAAAAACAAAAAAGTCAGGCCACCGCCGACAAATCCCTCGATCCGTCATCTGCAGACGGACAGCAGAGAGTCCGCGGTGGCAGGGAGGGAAAACGGTGGCATCCTCCCCGAGCAGGTCCAGCACGGCTGCTGGGGCGGGGTAGCACGGGGGGGAAAAGGGAGCCTATCCCTCTGCAAACCAGTTTTAAAATTTTATATAGGCTTCCAACAAGGCGGTGCAAGTTTGGAAGGCATATGCTGGTTTCACTTCTGCTCAGCAGAAGGACATGGGATTGTTCGGTATTCGCTTTTCCCCTAATGCAGGAGATCGGGGGGAGCAATGAGGACCCCTTCCCTTCCGTGGCCAGAAAGTTTGATTTTAAATTCCTACCAAGTTCTTCTTCAAATTGCACCTAAAACACGCAAAGGTCTCGGTACGTAGAATTGTCTGTAGAATGCTGTACCTAATTCAAAAGTCTCTGTTGCACCGAACACCTAAGGCTGAGTTTAGAGAAATCATTCGTAATTAGAGAATATTAAGCTAACACAGGCAGTGGTTAAAAAAATAGCCGAATGATATATTTAGCATGTTCCCCGTGAGTCTTGGGCTAGAAGTACTCACACTTAAAAAGCAATGACTACCACCGGTCAGAGAAAGTCTTCTGAACCTGTGAAGTTTAGAGCATACAGTCTCCATTCCCACAATTTGCCTTCGACCATCACGGCAACATGAACGGTGAGGGTTTTGTTACCACATATCCTCAAGCCAAATAAAATGTTCTCTCATGCTTCATTATCTAGGGACTGTATTAAAAAAAAAAAAAAAAAAATCACTGCTATCTAGCTATGTCAGTACATTAAACCTTATGGAGAGAAGCAACATGCAGGAGTACGTTTCATCTTTTCACTGAAGAAACACTTTGATAGCCACAAGCAAGCGTGTGCTGCACGTGTATATCCCACCTAGCTAAAGCCCAAAATTATAAAGGATATTTTGAATTATTTTATTGTTAATGGCTAAGTTATGTTTTCTGTTACCCTTCTGAAGAAGGACTGCTTTTAAGTCTAGTTTTATTTGGGAATCTACAATCTGTGAAAATCTTAATGTTGGAGAACAAATGGTGAATCTGCCTAGAGCCACATCCAAAGCTCAGCAGCAGCACGGATTTCAGAACGGCAACATTAGCCGTTTTTCAGTCTTGACGATACTTTAAACCATCTTAACTACACATAATATTCTGTCATATGAAAACCTACAGAAAAGGTCTGCTGCTAGAAAGAGAGAAATCGATGCGGCCAAAGACGCTAACACTGGCAAAAGGAAACGTTTTCAAAATATCTGTAATGACTCAAAAAAAACCCCCAAACACAGCAAATGATGCTTGAAAAATGTTATAAAGCATAAAACAGTGAAAAAAGATAATTTCGACTCAGTACAAATTACTGTAGGTGTAGGAAGACAAGCAGAATAGCATTAGGCACTGAGATTCACTTGGTCAAGGGACAACTTCAGTTGTACCTAGGCAGACAACAAATGTAATGAAATGTTTAAATTAAGATTACATTCCCCCCCCCTTCTTCAAATTGGTCCTGCTGTCTCTGTTCCAGACTTCTAATTTAGCTCTACTTTCATATTCCCATTGGGCTTTGCAGTGCTGGTCTCGTTCCTAGGATGGAGCGGCCTCAAGCAAGAATTCTGGGTATATCCTGCAACAAGCATCTAAACCAGGTCTTTTTCAACGGTTTTGCTAAGCTTCATTTCATTTCACTTAAAGAAACATTTAGTCCGTAAGAGAACTCCTCACAGACTTAGGATTATTTTAATTTTCCTCTGCAATCCCCACAGTTTTGATGTATTGCCGGTATTTTGGACATTTTGACTGCCTACTTGTTCTGTAACGTTGACGGCCAGTCAGTTCCCGGCCAGTGCTTCAGATTAAGCTGTTGCCGTCTGCCCTCCTGTCCTGATGGAGACCGAATACAAAAGAGTGAGCCCGAGAGAGCTCCTTGGGTGAAATTAAGCCCAGAAAAGGAATCGTGTGTATAGATATTTGCACAGTAGCAAAATTTCTGAAATTTAATAGATTGCTTCTGCGAAAGTCTTTGGGGAAGAAGAAAAACACTATTTAAAAAAAAAAAAATCCCTCTACAGAATGATCAAGAGCTACACACACAGAAATGCTTTCAAAACACAAGCATTTAATTTTTTTGAATGTTAGGTGAGATGTAAATACGTACGTTAGCAACAAAGTGCTCAAAAGCATACTGAAAACATGTTCCATACACAGTTAGCAATAGAAGTCTGTACAAAAGTAATAAAGTTACACATTATAAAAAATACTCCGTAACTATAATTTAAAAGAGGGAAAAAAGACAAGGGAATTGATTTCTCAGTTCATATAATTTATTGCAGTTAGCACACAGTTTAAAAATTCACCAACACACCAATAGTACAAAACTAAACAGCATTATAAGTTATTCCCCCCTCAGGAAAATAAAACATACTATGATTGTCAAAGCTAGATGTCAGTCTAAGTTTTAGAACAAAAGAAGAATGTGAAACTAAGGAAAGGAAAAAAGCAATCACTCACGAGGACCACAAAAAAATCCAAGAGAAAGTCCATTTTCCTCAGACACTGATTGTCTTCTCTAACTTAAGAAAAGAATGTAGTTTTAAAACCTAGAAACTATTCAAGTAACTAAAGATAACGCTCCAAGGCCATTTTCACAGCTTTTTTTTTTTTGTTGTTTTAAATGCCATTACAGCCAAATTAACACACATTTGACCAAATATTTCCAAAACAGTCCAGCAATACACAATGGAGTTTTCCATTCAGTATCTTAAGCACAAAAATAGGCTATGTTTACAGTAGTTAAGGCGATCAAATTTTAAACAAAAGCAGAGGAAAAAAAAAAGATAAAAAGAAAAAAAAAAAAAGGAAAAACAGCAAACGTTTTCCATGCTACTCCCATAGACCTTATTTGTAAGTGCAAGACAGGAAAACAAACACTGTGCAAAATGCTTTTGACCTGCGTGTTGGTCATTAAAACCACACGTCAGGCTGCAGTCTCTGCTGCCTGGATACACATAGTCCTTCCCCTGCCCTCCCCCGGCCCCCTGTCACTCAGGCCTTCCCAGGCCTTTCAGCCCGGGGCCTTTTTTTTTTTTTTTTCCTTTTTTTTTTTTTTTCCCCTTCTTTTTTTTTCTTTTTTTTTTTTTTTTTTTCAGTCCACAGCCTCTTTTCAACGGGGGGGAAAAA
>NW_010519056.1:0-1218 GCF_000687285.1 Phaethon lepturus | reverse complement strand
GAGCAGGAATCCTACAAATGCTCATCTGGGGAAAGGGACGCACCTCAGCTGGAGCTGGCGTGGGGTCTGTGCAATTAGAAGGGGTCTGGGGTTAGTAAATGCACACCGCACATGCAAATCTCGAAGCCTGGTTGTAAACATTCTTTTTTTTTTTTTTTTTTCTCCTTATTAACGTAGCTAAATCGGCGACTCGTAGCTTAAGTTCTTCTCAACTCAAAGACAGTGGGAAAGTAAATTTAAATTAGATAAAATAAAAACAGTGCATTTCTCTTCTTCGTAACACCGGCATTTTCAACGGTGTCGGTTTTTTTTTCCTAAGGAAATTAAATAATTTTCAACTCACTCGTTAAAGTTATACAATGCAAACAAAGACAAAAATATACTGAAACTCATGCATTTCTGTAGCGTTAATATTTACTTTTCAAGACTCAACTAAGAGCATCAACACAACCTGCCAAGTTCTTTGATACCTCCCCCCGGCCCATGTAATCAATTACAGTATACAATAACAGTAATTCACATTTTTTAAACACACAGTTCATCACTGCTGAAGCTGCAATATCCTTTTTCATCCCAAGCAAACCTTCACGTAAGACAGAGTCCCAGTGATCCCAGTGTACTCTCAGGGTTTTTGTTTTATGTTTTTGTGTTGTTTTTTGTTTTCTGTTTTGTTTTGCTGTTGTTTTTTTTTTTTTTCCAGTGGGAACTGTCAGAAATCCAGAAGTTGCCATAATAAGTTTTAAGTCAACCGCTTGTTTAAAAATAGATAATCCAGCATTTCAGAAATTTTCCATTTGGGTCTAAAAGCATTCAGGTTTCCAACAGCTAGAAAGGACTCATGCAATTATAGAAATGTAAAGGAACTGACAAAATTGGGAGAAGATTTCTACATTCAGATTTTAAGAGGGAAAAGATCGAGAGCTTAAAAGAATGCAGTGTTTTGGGGAGAATAAAGCCACGTCCAAATTTTTTGAATTGGAGATTCCTTAGAAGTAAAGTATCCGCTGGCTTCTATTCCGAAAAGGGGGAAAAATACGCTCCGTAATTTGTTACTTTGTCGGATTACCTCTACAGTTCATTTTTATCGGAGTGCTAAATTAGTGAAATGTTCATGCTGCCTTAAAGTGCAAAAACAAGCTAATAGCCAAACTTTCAGTTCAAGGAAACAAGATTGCTTTTAGACTGTACCACAACTATATAGATTTATATATATATTAT
>NW_010519055.1:0-822 GCF_000687285.1 Phaethon lepturus | reverse complement strand
TAGGGAACGGATGGGTCCTGTGGGCCATCGTGGCTGGAGCATCCTCCCCAGGTACAGCAAGGCCAGATTAATTTTTTTCTGATAGCTCTAGTTATTTTGACAGCTCTAGTTATTTTGGCAACCAGGAGCAAGGACCCCTGGTGCTCTCCATTTGACCTTGAGAGGAGGAGGTGGGCTAATGGGCTCATCTATACCTCTGCTCTCTCCAGCTTCCTGAGGAGGGGACGTGGCGAGGGAGGTGCTGAGTTATTCCATGGTGCTGAAGCATTCCCATATGTCCTATCACGCATGGGATAGGATGTGTGGGAATGGTTCAGAATTGCACCAGAGGAGGTTCAGACTGGACATCAGGCAGCTTTTCTTTACCCAGAGGGTGGTCAAACCCTGGAACGGGCTTCCTGGAGAGGGGGTCGATGCCCCAAGCCTGTCCCTGTTTAAGAGGCATTTGGACAATGCCCTTGATAACACGCTTCGACTTTTGGTCAGCCCTGAAGTGGTCAGGCAGTTGGGCCAGATGTCCCGTCTAACTGAAAAATAATATGCTATTCCATTCCATTCCATTCCATTCCATTCCATTCCATTCCATTCCATTCCATTCCATTCCATTCCATGGTACCTTTGGCCTGCCTGGGGCCAGGGGTTCTGTCTGCATAGCAGGCCAGGAGATGAGACCTGGACCTTCAAAACTTAAAGCTGTCTTTTCAATACTTAAAGGGGGCTGAGGAGAAAGATGGGGACAGACTTTTTAGCAGAGCCTGTAGTGACAGGACAAAGGGTGACGATTTTAAAAAAGGACATGGTTGGCCTTCTGGGCTGCGAGCG
>NW_010519054.1:421-650 GCF_000687285.1 Phaethon lepturus | reverse complement strand
CTGTGGAGAATTTGGCCTCTCTCCGCCCGCCCTGGCCCCCGGCAGCGCTTCAGTGGGGTGTAAATCAGTAATCAAGAGCAGGAAGTCCCCAGAGAGCCCAAACCTCGGCGGCACAGGGGTCTCACCCTTTCCCCAGCAGCACCGAGCCCGGTCCCGCTGTGGGACTGCGCCCACAGCTGCGGTCCGGAGCCCTCCACCCATTGCTGAGGGCGGGCCCAAAAATTCTGCC
>NW_010519054.1:0-283 GCF_000687285.1 Phaethon lepturus | reverse complement strand
AAGGGAGGATTTTTTAAAACATAAAACAAATAAAATTAGGTCTTCTGGTAAGGGATTAAATTGGTGCCCTCAGCTGTATTTATAGAAGGTTCAAAAGTAAATCCGTTCCCAGACTGAATAAATATTTTGCTCAGGCAGGCACGATCTTCAGTTCATCTGTCTTGGAAAGACTTGAGTGAGAGCGGAATTGATTTTCTTCAGTTTGAACAAGGCAAGCAACTCTCAAACCCAGATAGATAGAGAAGTCCTATTATCAGCTAAAATGGGGAAGAAGCTGGGAAAT
>NW_010519053.1:0-205 GCF_000687285.1 Phaethon lepturus | reverse complement strand
GCCGCGCACAGTCCAATGCCCGGCGGCCCGGGGCGAGGAGCGACTGCGCTTTCCTGCCGTGGCACGGCGAGTGCCTCCAGCCTAGGAGTTTTCCTGAAGCAGCCGTCACAGCGGGAGCACTTTTGGTAGAGAGGGAACAGGAGGAGACCCCGCAATGACTTACCTCGCGAGGCGCGACTGAAGGGGACTTACTGGAGTGGAGCCG
>NW_010519052.1:1287-1676 GCF_000687285.1 Phaethon lepturus | reverse complement strand
CTCCCCCTTCACGCACGCACACACCGCTCCCCCATCCCCCATCTCCACCACCCTGCAATCCGGGCTGTTTGCAGCTCCACTTTCCCCCGGGGGAAGCCCAAGGGACCTCTTCCCTCTGGGCGCGGCCCCCGCCTGCACCACCCCAACCCCGCAGACCCCTCCTGCCTTGTCACCTCTGTCAAACGACACTCGCGATATTTGTTTCACCTCGACCCTGTCCCGCGAGTCGGGATCTGCATCATCGTTAGCAGGAAGAAAAGTCCTTGTCTGTTTTTACACCCCCCTCTCCCCCTCCCCGGTCGGTACTCAGCCCCCACGGGGGTCGGGGGCAAGGGCACTCACGCCAACAGCATCTTCTCGAACCCCCACCCCGCTCCCTGCCCGCCCTT
>NW_010519052.1:569-1122 GCF_000687285.1 Phaethon lepturus | reverse complement strand
CCCGGGAGGGGGCAGTCCCCCCGGAGGATGTTGGATATGGGTGGCTGCCCCCCGCACCGGGGAAGGGCAGGGTCCGCCTCGGTCGTGGTTTCCCTGCATGGGGGAGGGGGTGTATCCCCAATACCAGGGGAAGACCGTGTATTCCCAGGGGGTCCGCCAGTTCGCAGAGTGCACGGGACTCGTCCGAAAAAGGTTGCCCCACAGCGATTCGTCCCATTTATTTGTCAGGTGGCCTTCAGGTACCTTTATACCAAATTTCAGGGGGGGGAAAAAAAAAAAACACTGGGGCTTTGGGTGGATAACGTGGAGCCATGTCATTTATCTGGCGCTTTTTACTCCTAATATCTTCGTTTGTCCATCCAAGTGGAAATGCACCTCTCTGCAATAACCTTCTTCCCCCCCAATTATATATTTTTAATCCATCATTTAGCAATCACCGCGGTCTCGCTTGTTTTGCCCCTGCAGATGTGGCAACTACCAGCTCAGGAAAACATCAGCTGGAAGAGCACGGGCCCGATCCCACATCATCCACCCCCCCCCACAACCACACATC
>NW_010519052.1:0-553 GCF_000687285.1 Phaethon lepturus | reverse complement strand
CCCACACACACACATCCCCCTTAGGGCCAACTGGAAGGGAACAGTCACCCCAAAAACATCCCCGCCAGCCCACTGACACCAGCAGCACTCTGGCTGAGCTGGGGGTCCAGAACCAAGGCCGAGCCTTCAGCCATGAGCAATGAGGAGAGAAACGCTTTCCTCTCCTCAGCAGCGCCAGATTATCGTGATGAGCTCACTATTTTATGACGAGAAAAAAGAAGAGTCTAATCCCAGCCCAGCGCCTAAGGCTAGTGCTTTGTGCAGGGTGCGTGCTCCTCCTGCAGAAAACTTCTGGCGGTAGTACCAGTAACTGGGGGAGCTGTGGCGTGATTCCACCTCTTGGATGGCCACCAGGGTCAGGAAAATTAACACTCACGGACCGGGAAAAGACCGGGGATGCCGAGTGTCCCTTTCTCCACCTGGCAAAAAGACGACGGGGGTGGCGGTTTGGGAGGGGGAGGTTGGGGGGGCCTCTGTGCGACAGATCGGCCATTCCTATGTCTACAATTACAGATTAGGGCGTGAATTTCAGCGGGGACCATTTTCTTCCCTC
>NW_010519051.1:0-1419 GCF_000687285.1 Phaethon lepturus | reverse complement strand
CAGCGTGTCACCGCCGATGGAGTCTGGGTTGCATCACGCCCGTGGAGAGGGGAGAGCGGTGCCCAGCCTCCGTCCGCTCCCCTGGCCGGAGGGAGCCGCCAGCTTGGCAGGACGCAAGGGCAGGGGACAGGCAAGCAAGGGGAGAGGACGGCTGTGGAGGGCTGGGGGGAGACAGCAGTAAAGATGGAGGATTCGTTGCCTGCAGGAAGGAAGCTCGGGGCGAGGAGCACCCCAAGGCACTCGAGGGAAGGGCTCAGGGCTGGGGGCTGGAGGTTTTAGTGACTGATCGTTATTACAGCCCAACTTACCACATGGCACTGATGGGAGAGGGACGCCGGTGAGACCCTCCCAGCCACAAAAGCCCAGAGGAAATGGCATCAGCCGTGTCAGTGTCTCGCAGGGCAGAGGTGCGAGGAGCCCCTCGCTCCCAGGCTGCCCCGGGATGCTGCCAGGTTCTGGCAGAAAAGTGATCTAAAAAATGCCCTTCGCGGGATGGCCAGACAGCCGGCGGTCTCCAGCCGGAGGCGGCTGACGGGGACAGTTCACGCTGTGGCGTGAAGCCAGTGGGGCCGGTTCCCCTGTGGTGGCCGGCACCTGGTGCCCACCCCGCTGCTCACCACCAAGATTTGACTGAAGTGCAAACACTTGGCCTGGCTTTTCAAAGAGTCCGAAACCCCAGGCCAGTCTCCCCACCTCTTCCTGGGCCAGGGTGAGTCACCGGCCCGGCGCTGCCTTCCCCAAGCTGGCGGTGGGCTGGGCAGAGCACTGACCCCCGGCCCCACGCGTGGCCATGGAGGTGTCCACGGGCAGGGTACCAGGCAGCGCCTGGGATGAATTTGGGGTTGTCCAACACCACCAGAAGGGACAGGGAGCTCTGTGCCCCCGCAGCACTCCAGCTCCGTGCGAAGGGACGTCGCCGTACTCCAAAATCAGCCCGGAGGCTGGGGAACGAGCCGGTCCCCAGGCAGCAGTGGGGTCAGGGATACCTGGAGAGGAACTGGGCCTTGGGGAGGTGTAGCGTGAGGACAGCGAAGGAAATCAGAGATAGGAGGCAGGAAATAACAAATGTGAGTCAGCTGAGACGCACGCGGGCAAGGCCAGCTTCGGAGGGCTAATCTGCAGAAGATAACGCTGCCGGGATGGAGGAGCCCCAGAGACAAGCTCACGGGAAGGGAGAATCAGGGCATGGAGGTGTCTGAAACTCCAGCGGCCTACACGGTCCTTTGCATCAGGCTTGGCTACATCACCCTTGGGTGCCGGGGGGGAGCGTGGGGCTGGGCACCCAGCCTTGGGTGCTCCGGACAGCATGTACACTTTGGGATGCGTTTGGTAGCCTCCAAAGCTCTCCCTGAAATGCTGCACTGGGTGTTGATCCCCCGGCAGACAGCACTGGCTGCGGTGCAGCCTGTCTGCTTTTAG
>NW_010519050.1:0-6872 GCF_000687285.1 Phaethon lepturus | reverse complement strand
TGGAGTCACCATCACTAGAAGTATTCAAAAAGTGTGTGAACGTGGCACTTCAGGACATGGTTTAGTGGGCATGGTGGTGTTGCATTCATGGTTGGATTTGATGATCTTAAAGGTCTTTTCCAACCTTAATGATTCTGTGACACAATTCCTTTTGCACCTGAATCCTCATGCTTTTACGTTCTCACAGGGTAAGGGCTGAAAAACCTTCAAGATTTTTACTTAAGACTGAGGTTTTTTTTTGCAAGACTGCAGATCAGGAGGGTTGGACTAGGTGACCTTTAAAGGTCCCTTCCAACCCAAACTATTTGATGATTCTGTGATCAAAGGGCATAATCCTTTCTCAAACATATCATCATTTTATTTTTGATTTATCCCTCCTTCTTTAATTTATTCTAGAAGACTAAGAATTGTTCAGTCTTCAAATAGAAACTGTGTTTTACCCTTCTCAGTGTACCTTTTGTATAGAAACTGCCCTTGCTATTGAATCCCCTGTGTGAGTCATAGCAGAAGTGAAATAACTGGCTTCCTACAGAAATAGTTTTATAGTTCCTGAAATTACTTAAAAGTAATAGAAGAACAGAAATTGTGTCTCTGTATGCCTACTCATTAAACTACTGTTCTCAAACTTTTAAGTGGAATGCATTACTACTAAATTGGTACCAAAATCCTAATCAAGGCCTGACTGCAAAGTCAAGCTCAACTCTCACATATATTTGTTTTATTAGAAAAAAGATGCTTTTAAACATACTGAGATCTTCCTCTCAGGCAGCATGAAATCGATCTGAAAGTATTGAGGTCACTACATCTCATTTAAGTGACAAATTGACTGAAAAATAACACTAGAATTTTGCCTTCATTGCAGATGGCTCAAAACATGTGATTTGTACTCCTTCGTTCTGTTCCCTGCAGTAGCCATGTAATGAACTCTGACGATCCAGACATTAATGTATAAATACAAAGCATGAAGTGCACTTTTATACATTTGATTTTCTGCCCTTCTGCTGGCCTTTGATTCTTGATGATGAGAAGGAATTCAAGGAGGAATACACAGGTATTGACACTGTATAGAATCCACACATGACAAAAGCTGATCTTTTTCATGGGTGATACAGGACCAGAATTTTCTCCTAGACTTTTCTTTCTTACCATTAAAGCAAGTGCTTCACTTACTGAAGCCAATACTTTGTGCCTGCATTTCTGCCTTGCACTTTTAAATCAATTGCCAGTATAAAACCTTTTACTGAATTGTACAGACATCTCTTATGCTTAGAGCGCTTTATTGATTTTTTTTCCCATATATCCATTCTACCATTTACTATAAGACATTTTATGGACTCTTTGTTCCTACAATTTCCTTGTCTTACACCATGAAATATGTTTCCTCTTCCCTTCTTGCTCCTACAATTTTGTCTCACCTATTCTACCTTTGAAAGTTCAGCTTTTTTGGTGAACTTTCAGAACTGAAGTGGTTTCAGAGGTTAGTATTGGATAAGTTCTCTATGAGAAGAAAAAATATTAATTCCGTCTTAGTTCTATGTTCTTAAAGACCTGTTCATGTTAAGAAAATTACCCAAAATAGTAGCAGGAATTGCACAACCATCCTCCAGCTAAAACTTCAAAGTGAGGTATTGCTGAATTTAGTCTTCATACCAGCAAACATCTTTCTCTCTGATGGTACAGCACTCTGTCAGTGTTCCCCCTTAACTTCTGTTGTCCAATTACAATACTAGATCAAAATATATGAAAAATTGACCCTACAGGATACATAAATGGTAATGGACTGTGAAGGATGATGGTAAAGAAAACCCGCTTAGAAACCTGAATGAAGTGTGTAAGAGCTTTGTTTTGTGTTTTTTTTTTTTTTCAGGACTCCTCAGAATAATTTCTTCAGGCAAACAGCATGAGCTGAATTCCACGCTATACACATCACTGAGATGTTCCTATGCTGAACACATTATGAAAATTATCTGTATTTTTCAGTCTTGTAACAGTGAGGTCCACATGCCCAAGAAGCTTTGTCCCTGTTTCATTACAGCAGTCAAATCACAGGCAGTGGGGACACTAGACCATCTCCAAAACCATTGTTAATATGCTAACACAGCCTAAAAAAATGCTAATGCCTATCAATACAGAAATAAAGTGCCATGCCTAAAGGGAGCAATACTCCTGTAGAGCAAATGTTTGATGAATAATAAACTTGGATGCCCATTCCCACAACTGATAGTCTTTCCTGTGTGAATTAGATCTGTGATCTTCATTATTAAAAAAAAAACACAAAAAAACTTTAGGATGTTCCTACATGCCCTAAGTATGATATTCTTGTCATAATGTTACAGGTGCACGGTTGCACAAACTTTTTCTTTAGTGAGGAAATCAGTTTCCCTAATTCCCAAGTGTTCCCTTTCCCACTCTCCCACATCTGGCCATTTGTTTTTGCCTCTCCGCCACCCCCTGCATTTTTGCAGGCTTTTAAAACCAGATCAAATCCTCAAATTGAGAGGTATTATATACCACTAGTGGGGACTGAGTAGTCAAGAACAATTATAGCTGGAGTATTGCTGCCAAATGCTTTGTATCATTAAACTGTAGTCTTAGGAAAACATTTTGAGAGCCATTGTACTCTCTAAGAAAATACACATAGTTAAGTGAAACTAAACTCAATAAATTATTTAGGAGAAAGAGTAGGAAGATTTACTTGGCAACTTCGAGGAGAATGGTTTATCCAGATTTATTTCATGGGTTTTGCTTACACATTTCAAGATCCAAGCTGGAATGAACAGTCTTCTCATTTTATATTGTTAATGACAATTATAGCAAAAGGCAAGAGTCAAACATTTAAGCTACCTAACATTTTTAATCGGGACAACTGAGGTGTTAAAATGGTCTTCCATCAAATAGATACTTCAGAGTAATGTTCTGGACCAACTACTTTTTTGTAATTTGCAGACAACATTCAAGCTGAAGAATAACATACCTAGATAAATCAGATGGCATTATGTGGTGCATTCTTTTCCTGTTCTCTTCACCTTTTTAACTGCCTTTATCTTTTCTGCTTTCTTTTTCTTCATGCTTGCATGCTTATATATACTGCATTCTTGGTATCAAACACACTATTATATGTATTGTTTCCTTCCTAAAGGGTCAATTCAGGGCTGCACTGTAACTTAATACTCGCATGAGAATTCAACTTGAGTTCAATAGTTTGTATATGTACCACATTCAGAGTCAATTAGTTGTTTTTCAGGTCTGAATTAAGTTATTCATACCAAGTGCTTTTAAGTCCTTTGCTGATTTTTTCCATTGTACTGAATTTAAAATAATTAAAAGAATGCTAGATGAAAGCAAGAGACCTGTGTTACTATTTGAAGGCTTTTTTTCTTTCCTGGATGATTAGACAATGTATTTAGTTTTTCACTCACTGTAAGAGAAGACCTGTGATGCTTTACTCCAAGAACAATGTTCAGAAAGGATTGAGAATCTCTCAAAATACATTCCTCAAAATGAAGAGTACGCTTACACTGTATCCAGCCTACTTCAGCTAGAAATGAACACATGGAGAGAGAAGCCAGCCCTACTTAGATAAGAAATTAAGAAAATGCCAGTTAGGTCTTCTGTGAACAGGTAACATTTGGGCTCATTTAGCTATTGACTTCTGTAATGGGGAAAAAGTTACAAATATTTGCTAGAATACTGGAAAACTAATATGACTTTCTACAAGTGAGAATTTAACTGCAGAGACTAATTCTAAAATTTATATGTAGGAACACAAAAAGCTACCACCTGTGTGTGTCATTAAGAGTTATCTGTAAATCAACATAAAAACCAATGAATCAGTAAATAGCAAATACTCAGCAAGCAACAAGAAAATGACTTTCAAAATATCCAACTAGATTGCAAAATTCAGCTTTGACTTACAACTGAAAAACCTGCATATTTAAAAACATTCAAACAACTTACAAAACATTCTTTTCTATTTAAAAGGAAAGAATGTGAAGGTGTTGAAGTCAGTTTCCAAAAATGTGGGAAGAATTCACATTATGCGAGAGACCAGGAATATAGTTAACAACAAAAAAATCGCTGCAAACTCAACCCTTTGTATATTTCCTTCACAGGATCTTCAAATTCACAGATTCCTTTCACAGACTGTTAACTAAATTTATCACATCAAGCCTCACATTTTAAAATACTTACTAACATTTCTGCAGGGATTCTTTAACTTGCAAGAATTAATTATCCCTAAAAGACCCATTGTTTAGATGCTTTGTTAATTTTGTAACAGTCTCAGTTCAGCTCCTGATTGCTATCTACTCTTTAACAGATTAATAATTTCTGAATCAGAGAAGCTCCGTGAAAAGATCACAGAAAACATCTCGGCTCTACAAACACTGAACATGAGCGGTCTCGGTTAAGGTCAATAGTGAGTCAGGGAAGGGAAGCTCTTATTTCAGCTCTTTACACAACAGCTACTCTGTAGGTAAACAGGAGTCTTCAGTTTAACAACACTAATAGATCTTAACCTTTTTACGTATACATATTTATTTCCTACGTTTAAATCAAAGATATTTCCTATGAATAGTTTTTGCAAAGAAAGTACATGAAGATTTCCTTTGTTTCTTATTTGACTTGCTAGCATGAAAGAGAAGGCTGAAGTAATCATTTCACTCAAAGGAAATAAAACAAAGAAACCTTTATTTCTTTGCTAAGAAAGCAGAGCTCAGTGACTCCCAGGAGTTGTTAACTTCAAAATATTCAACCGAACTAAATAAAATTAATCACTGTAGTAACTAAGGACTATGATGTGGGTGGCCCTCATGTGAGATATGTTCTGAGGCTGGGAAAACTACTTCTACTCAGTATGACATGGCTGACATGAAATTCGGATGTAAATGAAGGCTCATCTTTCTGCAGAGTAAAAAAATAATTAAAAAATTGTTCAATTCTTTTATCTTTTAGGCTGAATTTACTCAAAACTCAATGCATAGTAGTAAAGCATAACCAGAACCCCTGCTTTCCCTATCCCTAGAACCTCACTCATCTATAAAACAGATGATAGGATATTTAGGAAAATATAGCCATTTTTTTCCTGAGAAATTACTGTTAGCAGCCCCTTTGCTGAAAAGATAACATCTCCATGTAGATTATACACCACAGGATATTTATCAGGTTACATGACAAATGAAGAGCCAGTGCTATTTTTCTTCTCCCTGTAGAATGCACAGATTTAAGTCAAATTCTCCATTACTTTTAAAAAGAAGTTGTAATAATTAAATATGTTGAAAAAAATTAGTCTTATGTTCTTTTATCATTACACTAGTTAAACTGATGTAAGTCTACTGAGTTAAACCTGCTATAACACTGTATGAGTTAGGTTATATATGCAGAAGATCTAGTATTTTATTAATACTTATCCCATTTTTTTCCACCCATTTCAGAGGGCATTTGATAAGGTCATTTAGTTACCCAGCAGGTTTAGAAAGGCTTAAAAACAGTGCAGGTCAGAGCAAGTCTAGCTTGTACCCTAATTAGTTTCTACCAGTTAGTTTCTACCCTGAGGATGGTCTAACATTTTTTAAGGTTTACTGATAAAATACATAATTATTTATCCACAGCCTACATTCTTTTTGCTTTTTCAGTTTTCTGAACATGAAACTACAGAGGAGGTATCTGCAAGGCTTTTACATTGATAAATGCCACACAATATGCAAAGAATGCACATGGTGAGTGAAAATTTGACATATTTCTCATACTCACTGTTCTCATGCAAAATAGTTTGCCTTCTAGAAGGAAAGGTATAATTAGGTTATTAAACATTTGTTATTTGAACTTTAACCTACGTACAGCTAGAAGGACTAGAAACTTGATTTTGGTAAGTAAAACCCACGTACTGAAATTATTTTTTTTCTTCCATCTACCTTATAACAATCTGAACTTCTATTGAATATTTCTACATTTAAGTACACCACAAAGAAAAACTATCCATAACAAGTGCCGTATCAGACAGGTACTTCCATTCTGTAGTCAGTGGGATTTTTGCCTTAGTAGTAGGAACATTATGCCACATGATTTTGCGTAAGGAGGCACAGGATTTGTACCACATATATAACCTAATTAGCTTAATAAATCATTAGTATTAGAAACAATTTTCCATTTTAAAAGCCATGTTATTTATTCAATGAACACACTCCAAAAGATATAGTATATATATTCAAAGTATTCTTATAACAACCAGACCTAAGATTAATCTGTCGCTATAATTTAGTAGTTTTGAGTTTGTCCATGTGAATAAACAAGAAAGCGATAGTAATCTACTAAGTTTCAAGGTTTTGTTTGCAGAAACATGCTGATGTGATTTTGTACCTACATACGCAGAATTCAGCTACAGAACTGAAACAATCCATTTTACCATTTTATTAATTTAACTTTTATCGAGTTTTTCTTGTAAATATGGTTATTATTTTCAGTTACGAGTTGCCGTATCCAGTGATTCCTATGGTTCTTGCAACCCCTGAAAGCTTTGTATTTGACTCCTGATCCATCTAATCCACTGCTCTGTGTCACGAAAATTGAGATTTTCCCAACATCTCTCCTCAAGAGCATCTGGTTTCCAAAACGTGATGAGCGAAATATTTATATGCACCCAGTTTTCCCCCTATTTTTCTTAACGATTTTGACAAAACAGTCCTCGCTCCGGCACTCGCGATTTGCATCACAGTGTTCACTATTTTCAATGGGGATTAGTGCGATTTATGATGGGTGCTGTTGATTTATAATACGTTACGGGGCCATCACCCGGGCCATCACTCGCCACAGCCGTGCTCCAGCGGCGCTCAGCGCTCTGCCCCGCGCTCCCGCCCCGGCACCCGTGCACCGCC
>NW_010519049.1:0-203 GCF_000687285.1 Phaethon lepturus | reverse complement strand
TCTGCCCACCCCCCCCCCCCTCCATCCGTCCTTCTGTCCATCCCTCCACCTCTCCATCCCTCCGTCCATCCTTCTGTCCATCTCTCCATCCCCCATCCCTCCTCCATCCCTCCTTCTGTCCATCTCTCCATCCCCCCATCCCTCCTCCACCCCTCCACCCTTCCATCCGTCTTTCTGTCCATCCCTCTATCCCTCCATATCCC
>NW_010519048.1:2175-12870 GCF_000687285.1 Phaethon lepturus | reverse complement strand
CTGCCCTCAGGGGACGGCAAAGGCAGAGCAGAAGCGCCTGCTGGCGCAGCGGGACGCGGGCGCTGCTTCCCCGCGCCGCTCAGGCGGTCCCTCACCTCTTGCACAGCAGTGCCAGGCTGGAAGAATTTCGGAAGAGAGTCACCCCGACGCATTGAAGGGCAGAAAGAAAAACCAGTACAAAAACCCACATCCGACCAGTTAGAACCTGAACCTGGCCTCCCAGTGCTTAAGGGTTGTAATAAACATGATGGTGGGCAAATAATTGTTTGATGAAATGGTACGTAAATATGTAGAAAAGCAATGAAAGGTGCGTAACAGGCCTCCCGCAGGATACAGGTAAAGGAATCAGACAGAAGTGGGAGGAGGCCAGAAGTTAAGCCACAAGACGTGGTGGCTCAACACCCCCGTTCAGGCTGCGAGGGCTGCCAGCTTCAGCTTGTTTTTGGCCTCATGCAGCTGGAACAATATGGCCCTGCTCACAAGTGGGGCTGCGGGAAGAGGAAGCACGTGATGGCCGGTCAGGCAAATGCCCTGCCCGCTCCTTGTTTCTTTAGCTCTTTAAGCTGCAATAGAAAATTACTTCTGCACTTGACCACCACAGACAGAGGTGCTCCCATAGTGTTCGCTCCCAAATGGTGAAGTGAAATAGCTGCTGCTCGGCAGAGGGGGCAGAAGACACCCCGTAACTGGGACTCGCATTGTCCCCAAGCCCCACGGTCCCCACCACGCAGTGCAGAGCCTGTCCTCTCCAGCACCGCCTGCGCTTCATTGCCTCTGGGCTGCTCAGGTTACCTCTGTCACAGGATGGATGCTACGATCATGCGCTGCTCCATGCTTAATGCCATGGAGCAGTGTTGTGGCTCAGACACATTACACTGAAATTTCACCAGCTGCAAGCTTAGGACAGTCATAGTGTTCCCGGACAGGCAAGTCTAGAGAGCCTGTCCCCACCATGCTGGCCTCCAGCGTCCGAGCACAGCACTGCGGCCGAGCCCTCAGAAACAGCTCTGCGGGTGAGCCTCGCCCTGCTGCTCCCAGTGGCTCTCCCTGAAGTTATGGGACCGGGGTGCACTGTGGCACTGACCCAAAGACCCAGAGATGCAGCAAGATGAAGCCAACGGCTGCACGTAAGAAGGTGCTCCTACCCTGCAGAGCTCAGTGCCACGGGACATGCAGACCCCAGGAGCTCGCTAAGGCAAGGAAGGACTGGATGTCTGCATGCAAAGCACGCTGCTTCAGAGTTATTTCAATCAATGAAAAACTGCGTGTGTGCATGGGAGGAAAGCATGCAGTGTTGGCATTAACAGAGAACTGTACACTTCAGGCTTTAAGAAATTAAGATCATCTCCACATCTTCTACTGCTCCTTCTGCCATCTCCCAGAGCACTGGGTGCTGGCCCTGCAGGGGGATGCTGGGCTGATGAGCCCTGCGCTCCGGGGAGATGCTGTAGCTCCTCAACAGCTGGGGGGTGTCATCCGTGAGGAGAGGGCAATGAGGGCAGAGGTGGGAACGAGGGGAAGAACTGGGGCAGGAAAGAAGCTGAAGCAGGGGATTGCTGCACCAAAGCAGAGCAATAAGCCTTGTAGAAACAGGCAGGTGGCCGGTGTCTCCCGCATGAGAACAAAAGGACATGAAGTCCATCTGGGTTACCCACCGTCTCCCACCCTGTGGCACCTCTGAGATCTGAGTCACTTCATCAATGAGATGTCCCCAGAACCTGTAACACAACCAGAACTAAGTACTGCTCCAGCCCAGCAGCAAACCTCCCTCCCATTGCAGTTCCCACCCTAGGATGGCACGGTTGGGCTGCAGGGACCATGTGGTGCGCAGAGTCCCCCTGGCCACCCAGTGAGGCCCCCTCCACTACCGTGAGCCTCCACCAAAGCCATCTTTGGGCCAAGGTCAGGCAGGAGACCCACGTCTAGAAGAGGCTGAATAGGTGAGAGTCGAGCACTGGGGAAGGGCACAATTCGGGTTTGTAACACCAACTGCTCGCACCTGCCCTGCTCCAGACACATCTCCGTTCACTCAGTCCTGCAGCAAGGACAGGCAGGGACATGGGCATTCACTTAGGGGGGAAGTGCAAAAGCAAAGGACAAGACCCATTAGCGAAAAACGCTTTAATAAGGAACTGAGTGAAGAGTTAAGAGAAGCATTTGATTCCGTCCCCCCACCATGGCAGACTGGAGTGCCTCCTCCACAAGGAAGGTCTCTGGTCCTCTCCCTGCTTGGTCTCCGGCAGCCCTGCAGATGGGCAGCCATGCATGTAATGGGCATCCCCACATGGGAAACACGCTCACCACCAGCCCTGGAGTGCCATCATTGCTGCCTCCTCTCGCCAGCTCACAAACTCAGGGACAGCTCCACCATCTAAAACCTTCTGCTGCCCCGAGCTCTCTTACCCGTTAGTGCCTCACCGCCACCTGCAAACGGAGCGGCCTTGAGCCTCAGCCACCGCAGCTGACAGCCCTTCCCTACCTGCCTGCAGCTCCGCTCCCGAAAGCCCGTATGTCCCATTTTAGCTGCCACGAGTGTTGTACAATTCCTACCCATTTGTAGTGAACTCCATGTGCTGCCTGCTAGCCCAAATTAAAAGGAAAAAAAAACCCAAAACCTGGTTTATGCCGCCTGCTTGCAATGCTCCCTAACGCTGCGCAGGGCTTGGGACGTGCTCTCGAGCTCGAGGCCAGGGCCGGCTGGCCGGGGGCATTCACACCCTGTGCCACTCCAGATTGCTTCAGTGAGTAGTGGCATTTTGGCTACTGGGAGTGGCACTGCCGGAGCCCAAATAGTGCGGGCACCTGCACTGGGGTGCCCAGACCTGGGTCTGGCAGGGCAGGCACAGTGCCCAGTGCCTTCAGGCAGCTGCAGGCTTCCTGCCCCAGTGATGTGGGCACTCAGCAGGGCTAAAGGAGCTGGGAGCTGATTTCCAGGCAGGTGCATTTATGGAAGGAAGACATTCAAGGAAACTAAGAGCTCTCTCATCCTCTGCCCTCTTCCTACCAGAAACCTGCCCGTCTTATTTAAATTGAGCTTTGGCAGCTGCTCTTTTTACAGGTGCTAATTTCAGCAAAGTGTCAAGAAATCCCCGGAGATGGTGCTATTTACAAGGCACAAAGGCGGCACGGAGCTAGGTTTTATCTGGCGTTGCCGGCATTTCAGCCCCTGTTGTCGCTTCCTTCCTCTCACATGAAGTCCTGCGGGAAGAGGAAGGCAAGTGTGAGGGACCAGGAGCTGGGGATTTGTTGCACCCACAGCCTTTCTAGGAGCAGAAGACGGGGCAGGCTGAAAGCAGCCAGCTCCTTGCAGAGACGATGGTCGCACGAGCGCTGCCACGCTGCTCCTTGCCTTTAGCCCAGGTGGGCGCTGGGTTCTGCCAGGGGAACCAAAGCCATGAGCCTGGGTGCAGATGGGGAAGGTGTCATCTTGGTAATGCTGGGGGAGGAGGTGAGGGACAATTTTGCATGGGGAAGGTACCTTTCTCAACCACAATCATCTGCAAAAAGCTAGCCAATGTCCAAAGCGCAGGGGAGGCAGTGGGGTCTGCAACTGCCCAGCTGAGAACAGGGGGCAAAGAGCACTGGGAGATAAATGCACAGCAGGGAGCAGGGCACGGGGAGATGAGCAGCAAACGGAGGTACCAACCAAACTCGGCTCAGTCCATCAGTCGGTCCCTTAGCACTACCACAGACCCCCATCCAGCAGGGATTTGCCATTTGCTGTATCTGGGGCTTGTCAAATGAAACTTGAACAGGCACTCTGCAGAGCCAGCTGCACAGCTAGTGGGCAAACTGGGCTGGCAGTTCCCGTGAGCATTGGAGGGTTTGCGCAGCCACGGGTGAGTGGGAAGGGGCAGGATAACCAACACCTCATGCTGAGGCTTTTCCTCCCTGCCACCAGCAGCGATTCATGCCGGGAAATGTGCAGCTGGGATAATAATAACCAAGCACACCAAGAGACTGATAGCTTGCAGCGCTCTCAGGCAGTTGCCAAAGAAATTATTCTCCTCCAGGGCAGAACCATTTTCATTTTATTAATGGTCCCTGATACATTGCCCAGTGCCACTATACAGTTCCTGTATCCTCACTTGTGGCAGCAACGGCTTGAGGGTCTTCAATAAACACCACGGGCTGTTTTCTGCAATTGCAATTACGGCCAACTAAATGTCTTCCATGGCTGCGCTGGCAGGGGAGAGGAGTGATGGAGACCTGCGGCAGATCCCTGCAGCAGAGCCCAGGCTCCCTCCCTGTAAAGGAGAGCCTGGAGGCTCTATTTAATAGCAATCAACTACAGCAGGCTTTATGGATTTCCTGACAGCCTCACAACGCCCACAGCCGCGCTCCCCATCACCCGGCAGAGAGGCTTCTGCTTTGCGCTGGAGCACCTGAAGCATGGGCTGGCCATGGGCTGCCTTCCCATGGCACCTCCCTGGGCGCAAGCGGAGAGCCTTGCTGCTGCACAGGCATGGCAGTTACAGCACTGCCGTGTCCTGTGGTCTGTGTGCGCCCAGTCCGTGTGTGTGCCTCATTTCCTTTGGAATAAAGCGCATTTCCAGCCTGATGGAGCAGAGGGAAGGTTTGAAAATGTAAGCAGGGCACAACTTCACCACGCCAAGCCCGAGTCAGAGTAGGTATTTTGAAGTCTCATGTCTTTAAGAGAATCGGTTATTTGATCTCCAGCCGCTTGTGCCTAATGTGACCCATCTTTCACTAGTCCCAAGCTGGCCCTGGGTGTGCTTACACACTCGGGCTTAGCGGCAGCCGAACACAAACCCGCTCGTGCTGTACAAGGCTGTCAGAGGTCTCTCAGCTGGCCCTGCCTAAGCTGATGTGTCCTTGGGGCCACAAAGCCCCACAAGTCAGCTCTTGCAGGGTCCCCACCGGGAGCCACCCTGCAGGAACCAGTCCTGTCCTTGGAGTGGGTCAACATGTGGCTCTGAGAGTGCTGCAAGGGCTCAGCGCTGCCCTGCTCAGGTCTGGGGGCTGCCCTGGGCAGCACAGACCTGCCCGGAGGGACCATCCCCCACACCTAGGGCCTAGGGACGCCCTTTCCTTGATTATTTCCATCCTGCGTGGGGGATGAGAAGGGGAGCTCTGTGGGTCCACACTTTCTCTCTTTCACCTGGCTAACCCTGCTGCAGTCTGCCCCTTCCAGACGGCGCAAAGCTCATTCAGCAGCTCCTGCTGCCCCCAGCCAGGGGCTCACGGGAATACTGGCACCTCGTCCCGGCTGTGCTGCCGCAGGACACGCTTTCCGGCGTGGGAACCTGCCCAACTTCGTCGAGAAAAATTAATGCCCTGGGATCCCCGGGCACCCGCGGTGGGCAGGAGGCGGGCGCCCGGCTGGCTCTGGCCCGCCCCGCTGGCACTGCCCTGTCCCCTTTAAGGGAGAAAGTGCTGCTCGGGAATTTGTGAATGGCTGTCCCCGCCCCCGACCCGCCTGCCGGTCGCTCGGCCAATCAGCGCGCGTGCCGCAGGACCGCAGCCGGCTCAGGGACTTCTCTTAAAGGCGCACTGTCTCCACCCGTCCGTCCCCTCTGCCTCCTGCACGCCAGGAGAAACAGGACCGTTTCGGAAGCTCCGAGGTGACCTTCAAACCGAGTCCCAGCCGTGGGGTGAGGAGGTGTTCCCCAGGCACACCCGTACACGTGTTCCTCAGGAGTGACACACCAGCAACACAAGCCCCAGGGTGTCGGATGACCTTGAGGGATGATGTGCTGCTTCCCTCACCCTGGCTTTAGGGCTTGGTTTGGACAACGGCTGGGGTGGGCGCCGGGGCCCGGCGTCCACCCCGGGCTTTGGGGTCAGAGTGCAGAGCTGTGTTGCTTCGCCCCAGAGGAAGCCAGGCCATTCTGCCACTGAGCCACGGTGCGGTGAGAGCAGGCAGCTGGGAGAGCGGTTTCATCACCAGGCTCTTGTTCTAAACCAGAGCAGTAACACAGGAGTGGTGCCAGAGCAGCAGAGCCCCAAAGCTTACAAAACCTTCCTGCAAAAACACCCGTGAGATTCAGCTGTGCAAAACCTACCACTGCACAGAGGGGAGGTAGCCGCGCAGCACATGCCAAGGGAGAGGGAATGATCAGGGCAGCAATGGGACCGCAACACGCTCACGAAGCAGCAGGCAGAGCTCCCCTCTGGCTTCAGCAATGAATCCAGCTCCAGGACCAGCCTGGTCTGCCCCTTGCACCGCAATGCAGTGCCCCTTCACTTGCTCTGCCACAGCTCCTCCCGCAGCCTGCTGTAGCCTGGGCTGTGAAATGATCTGGTCTAAAAATACCCCTTAAAAGGGGGGGGACAGCCTGGCAGGACATTGCCACGTTTCCTGGACACATGCAGGTAGGAAGCTGGTTGTGAGGCTGGGGAAGCGACGCCGGCCAGGCACGATGCTCTCCATGCCAGTGCTTTGGGCACAGACGCTGGTGCGCCTGAGCGGTGCCAGCCCCGAGAGCTATCTAGGCCACAGACTGCAGGAGGCCTTTGCCCGAGTCTCAGTACTTGCAATAATTTTTAGGTGCAATGCCAGCAAGGCTCCTGCAAGGTGCTTTGTACCTGCAGGCTGCAGCGCTCTGGTGGGTGCTGCCCTGGAGCAAGCCCTCGCTTCCCGCAGCAGGGCACGAGGTTGGCTTGAAACGCTTGCACTGCTGCAGCCACACGTGGCCTAATCCCCCAGAGCAGGCAGAGCAAAGCAAGAGGAGGCAGCACACGGCAGAGGGCACCTTTCAAAGGGCTCACACTTGGGTTCACAAGAGGGACAGTTCCCAAACCCACACTCATCCACTGTCCTCCTTCCTCTAGCTCCTACCAATGCCAAGGATAATGGATCTCTCAGCATAACTTGATACTGATCCTCCAAATCCTAAAGACTAAAAACCTTCACAAGCAGTTATCGTGGCTGCTCTATTTACAACAGTGCTGGTATTGCCTCTGCCACCAGAATCCTGATTTCTGTCCAGCCCGATGCTGTTAAGATGCAGCGATGTTCCCCCAGCTCCAGCCCTTCAGATAGAAAGCAGCTGGTCTGCCAGGCTCTGCCTTCAAGCTTGGTTTGTTCCTTTAACAAATGGTGAGGAGAGCCCATTTGTTTTGCAGAAACACACCCAAGAGATTTGTCCTCAGCCTCCCGAGATGCTGGGGTGGCTGGGAGGGGGAGCAGAGTGAGGATGGGTGGAGGTGGAGCAGCACATCCTGCGCTGTGGGCATGGACGCTCCGCACTTTGAGAGCCCTGGCTGGTTTGTGTCACAGGAGACACGGGCTCCAGCGCTTCAGTCCGGTTGCAGCAGGAACGTGGTCAGTCACCCAACAAGGCAAAGCAGGAAAGGAGGGACCTGGGTGCTGCTGTGGGGACCCTGCACTGAGGCTGCACCAGCTCATTTTGGAAACTTGATGACCAAAGCAGACAGAGACCCAGAGGGGACAGCACAGCAGCTCATGGAGCTGCTGGCCAAGGCACTGATGGGGCTGGCCCCTGTTCAGTCCCCATCCTGCTGAGATGCCTGTGACTGGTCTCAGTTCCTGCTTTCAGAGCTACGCATGAAAAAGCCACCAGCATGAATCTCAGTGTGCAAGTCACCCCAGCAGCTGTGGACCCCTGGGGATGGGCAGACATGTGCACTAGACAGAGGTTAATGAAGCTGAGGCATGAATCTGGAGGGAGGATGGATGGACTCCAGGCTCATCTGGATGATTCTGGAGCGTGGCTGGCTGTGGGACACTCCCCAAAGCCTCACCTCACGGTCCCCTCTCCGCCACTGCACAGAGAGCGCTGCATGCACTTGCACCATCACGAAGTAACTTCCAAACAATGACAATGACTTGGATGAACGGATGGACCAACAGCCCTGTGTCTGGCAAGGCCTTCCTATGCTGTGCAGCCAGAAAACCCTTGGGGTCTGCTGAGGATCTTCCTTTTGCCACTGGTTTTAGACAGGAAGTTCCCAAATAAGAGTAGGAACAGGTGGCCACGCACGAGCCTTTGGTTTGACAGCCTGGTGGCTTCATCCTTTGCTGAAGCTTATTATATTGAGCTGGGAGAACTGAGCTCTAAGCATCTCCTTGTTCATCTCTGCCTTTTTGAGCCTCTAGTAAAGCTGAGGCCATTCAACCCCAAAACGTCCACTGAAGTGACAGCTCTTGCTGTCACAGCCCGTGCTGACCCCCCTTTGCGCAGCAGCATCCTTGGGACACAGGCAGCCAGCTGCCCTTCTGTGCAGGGCTGATGTGTGGTCCAGTCTGAGCGTGTTACTGCAGACAGACACCCTCTTGGCTTCAGTGCTTTGGCTTTCGATCCTGTGTCTGCGATATCGAAACACAAAGCTGCTGGAGAGCACCTGAATGCAGAGCCCTGAAGCGACCTCCAGGCACAAAGTGGCTCAGGTGACGCTGGGGCAGCAGCCGGGGCCTCTGGGCTGTGGGTTGCTGCTTTTCTTCTCTGCTTCTCCTAAATTAAACATGCTCTCAAAGGTGCATGGGGATGCAATGGGGAGGGGGCGTCCGTCCGGGAGCTGGTTGCTCCTCTGCTCCCATTGCTTGAGCATTACCCACTTCCCAGGATTTTGGCGTTGCAGGGCTGATGCTGCCGTGCTCGAGCTGAGATAAAGCAGCGGCCAGTCTGTCCTGCAGCGATGGCTTCGGCTGCCCGCCCAGCCAGCCCACAGAGAGGACACGGGGTGGTGGCAACAGCAGGGCACATGCAACCAAGCACCCTCATGGGGGAGTTTCTTAGGAGGGCTGCATTCATTGTCCGACATTCGCCCGCATCAGGGACCTGCTTCATTTCCCTGACACTCCTTGTAACAGCGAACGGCTACTTGGTGCTTCCCCTCTTACACACACTGCAGAGAAAATGAAGAGTGGTGGGACTGCAGCCAGGGCAGGGGGGAGCGGGGAGCTCGCAGCGGGCGTTTCTGCGGCTGTGGCAGATCACACGCAGGTCTCGTCCTGGCCTGCTGCGGGTGCCCAGAGCCACTCCCGCCAGGCGAAGGCACAGGGCACGGGAACGTGCTGCTCTTTGGCCAAAGGCACATTGTGAAAGAGGAAAAAGCACTCGAGAGAAGGACGGGGGAAGCAGACAGCCGGTCGCCACACCGGCAGCACAGCCTGCCTTTCTCTGCCAAATCCCTGGGGAGCTCCATGAGCCTTTCTGGCACTTGAGCTGTGGGTTATAGGATGCATCTTCTTCAGCGGCAGGTGCAGCAGGGAGGGCTCCTAACACCCTGCCAGGGCATTTCTGCGGAGCTGGGCCGTGTCCTCCTTGGGCTGCAGGGAGGGAAGGGACATTTGTGGCCTTAGCCTAGCAGGGCTAAAGCACAGCCTGCACTCGGCACGCCGTGGGCCCGCCCAGCGGCACCCTACGCACCCACAGCGTGCGAGAGCAGCAGCACCCACGGCCAGCGAGGCTTCCTATTCACCGGCGATTTCAGAGCACGCACAGACTGTCTGTCCTCTGAAGCAGCCTCGCTCACTCTCTCCATCACGTTAAGACCTGCTGTTGCTCAGCGTCAGCTGTGGGGCTGAGCAAGGACGGAGCCGTGGTGTTGGCGTCGGGCAGCGACGCAACGAAACCCTTGGCAGGCAGGCAGGAGGGATGCACGGGCAGGTGACCGTGGGAGGGGTGGCACCGCACCGGCGCGACGACCGGGATGAAGTCAGAGTGGCTGCAGAGCCGTGCTGCGAGGCAGGAGAGGGTGGCAGGAGAAGAGCAGCGCTTCCTCGCAGGCGCAGAGTTTCTGCTCGTCAGTGGCATTGTTCCTCTTTCATTTATCTTTACAGCTGGCTGCTCTCTGCTCCCCGCACAGAGGATGAGAACGGCGTTTACTGAGAGAAGCAGCCTTCCTGCCGGCCTGTGAGCGCAGGCCAGCAGCACCGGCCACAGGAGCATCCTCCTCGGTCTTCCCACTGCAGATGCGAGCCTTTGCCCTGCTAAGGCAACCACGGGGCTCGGGAAAAGGTTGAAGGGGAGGATTCAGCAAATGAAACCTCACGAACCCCACAGCTCGGGCAGGACTGTGCCTCTGAGTGCCTCAACAGAGCATTTCAGCCGGCCGAGTCCCTTTGCTCCTGCCCCGTAGAGGGCTGAACATCCACTTTCCCATGGAGGGATGGTTTCAGCCCACTAAGCCTCGCCATCAGGAAGCACATGTTGCTGCTGTATTTACCAGTCCCACTTCCTTCGCAGCAGCCATTTGCACCCTGCAGGGCTACTTGGAGTGCACGCATATCCTCACCAGCAGACAGAACATTTCCTGTTCCTGGAAGCATTTGTGCGGAGACGCAATTTATTTCTCATGCGCCTTCCTGGCTAAAGCAGGTTATGGTGCCTCTGCCTCCGCTACCACTGCCAGGGAGGGCTGCCAGCGGGGGAGAGGACAAAGCCAGGACAACAGAAAACTTACATAGATGGATGTGATAAGAGAATTGCACTTACTTCAGGCAGGACAAGCCAGTTCATCATCTTGCCTTTTATCACTGGCAGGGTGTCTGCTAGAGCTCTTGTTCCTGGGCTGACAGCACCGGGGGGCGGCTGCTCTGCCCTGCAGCTGGTGCCCTCCTGCCCTAGCATTGAATATCTCCTGTTATAAAAGCTTCCCTGGCTCTTCCAAGTGCTGTTTGCCATCTCAAGTGTTCTCCTGAAACCCACTTTGGAAACGCCTGTGGCAAAAAGCACACACCGAAGGCTGAGGAGCAAGACGTCACCG
>NW_010519048.1:0-1575 GCF_000687285.1 Phaethon lepturus | reverse complement strand
ATCCTCTGGGGTGAAAGAGGCTGCAGATGAGAGAGCTCTGCCAGAGCACAGCCCTCCCAGAGCCCTGTCCTGCCCACCCGCGTCCCCACCACCCCCTCCCTCCTGGGACAGGGACCCCCTGCTCCAGGCCGGCAGGATGGGTGACCCCGAAAGCACCAGTGCCTGGCACCGAGGACCCGCTCCTGACCCGCACCGACACAGGCTAAGCAAGGAGGAGGCTGAAAATAAAAAAAGCTTCAGAAAAGAATGACAAGAATTATTTCAGGGCTGGAACAACCTGCCTCACACTGAGTGAGTGAAGAAGCCAATCTGTTTAGTTTATCTGAGGGAAAATTAAGAGGGAACTTAGATGCATCTATAAATACCTTACACGTTGGGAACGTTTCTGATTGCCACGGTCCTTTATCCTAGCAAACAAAGGCAGCAAAATTTCCTGGGGCTGGGAGCTAAAGAGAGAGAAATCCAGGCTAACAGCAAAGCGCAGATTTTTAATGGGAAGGATAAATAACTATCAGGCCAGCCAGGTTAGGGACACAGCAGATTCCCCATCGCGTGAAGTCTTAAAATCAAAGCTAGGAGGCTGCTGCTAAAGGAGACATTGCAACTCAGCCAGACGTTTGGGGCTGGATGCAAGACCCGCTGCACTCCACAGCCTGGGACAGTTAGGAATAAAATCCCCTAAAATCTGACTGTTCCCAGCTGAACAGGCTCACACCCCTCATGGGTTTTGCCCCATGACTCCCCCATCTGCAGTCGTGGTTCACTCCCACTGGCAAACGGAGGCATATAGCCAAGCTCTTCCTCCTGTCGTATTCAGAAAACCACTGTCCCGCCCTTCCGAAACCGGCAGAGATTTGGTGAATGTTTGAAAACATAGAGAGTAGCAAGAGGAAAAGGAGAAATTAAACAGTAAGGGAAAAAAATGGGGTGTTACCCATTTTATTGCAGTTCAGAATAAGAGGGAAACATTTAAAAAGGAGAGAAAAGAAGCAGTGCAATTTTTGTATGTAAAATATTTCGGAAGAAGACTTTGACTTAGCAAACAAGCATTATTTCAAATTATGCCAAGGAAAACAACATTTTCGTATCATTTTAAGTCTGTGGTGAGCTCCATCATCCCGGCCACTTCATCCCTCCCAAAAGTGCATTTTGCCCTTCGCTTGTCCCTAGAACTCCCCTCAAATGCGTAGCCCAAACGATGCACTCACACCAGGAGGAAGCCGAGATTTATGATGCACATCCAAATAAATAGCGTTTCCAAGTAAATAAGACAGCAGAGAAAAGCTCCCGGTAAGCTGAGGAATGGACCTGCCATTTAGAAGCTCAGACAAAAAAAATACAGAAATCTGCAACGTGGGAGTGTGCCAGCACTGGGGGCGAGAGGGACAGGGCTGGGAGGTTTTCCAGCTCCATGCAGCCTCTTTATTTCTGTGCCATATCCACCCGCCCTCCGAGCCCTGAGGGCTGACACCGGGCCATGGTAAATGCTAACGCAAGGGGACGATTTTGGTGTTGTCCAGCCCCTGGCACAGGTGACTGCTAGATTTCCCAGCCTGAGCATCACCAGAATAGCCA
>NW_010519047.1:9380-9659 GCF_000687285.1 Phaethon lepturus | reverse complement strand
TTTGCCGGAGGCTGTGCGGGATGGAGAGATCCATCCCTCTGTCGGAGCGGCTTTCCCGTGCTGGAACAGCGGTTCCGCTTCGGGCGGTAGCGCTTCTGTTCCTCTTATAAGGGTGGGAGCGGGAGCTCCGCGGGTCAGTGCGATGGCGCTTTAGGGGCAAAAAAAGAGTTTTTCGTGTTTCTGAAAGGTCTGTATTCTCTCTGCACGTTCATGAGGTTCTTTACTGCAGCTTGTACTTCACGTTTTAACGTACGCGAATAGGACGGGGCCGGCCGGCTG
>NW_010519047.1:0-9349 GCF_000687285.1 Phaethon lepturus | reverse complement strand
TGTAGCCGCCGCAGCATCGCGGCTCTGCCGGCCTCAGCCCGCGGGCTGCTGCAGGGAAAGGGCTCGGCGCTGGTTTACTCCGCAGGGAGTGTTTTAAGCCCGTCGTCCACGTTCAACAGCTCGCTTCGCTTTCATCTGTCAGTGCCAGCGTATACAAATGGTAAGGAAACAGAAACAGAGCCCTAAAACCGATAGGGTTTTAGATGGAGCTGCAGCGAGGCGAAATAGGTTATCCACTCATGTTTGGAAAAGTTTCTGTCTTTCTCCCAGATCTTGTGAAACCTTCAAATTTGTTGTGAGCAGAGATCAGGCACTTCAGCAAATCTAAATTTAGGTCTTGAAGCAATCCTCAACGGCAGCATCCTTGCATCTGTAATTGCTCTTCTTGGGAATAAAAATTCCTCATTAAAATAAGAGGTTCTTGAATTTAGACCACTACTTTGTGTGAATTCCTGCATGTTTTCTTATCATATGAGTGTGTGTAATTCTTTGGCTTTTGTTTGCTCCTTGTTTTGTTTTGTTTTGTTTTTTAAGGTGCACTTGAAAGCTCACAAGTCAGTTTTTTGTCTTGCTGTTGTTCTCTTTAAATACAGAATTATTATATTTTATAGTTTTACTAGGAAACCTAGTGAAAGAAAATGTGTTTAAATAGCTGCTATTACAGCCAGAAGAACTATGAATTGTTGTAATCCATACATGGAGAGGCTGGAAAAAGTTGTTCCTCTCTTTATTACAACCTGAAAAACAGTGCATAGTATCATGTTGAAATTTTGTATATGCCAACATAATAGGCAGAATATCAATTTTGACCTTAGTTGAGCTGAAACATTGAGGCTCTGGTTCGGAGAATACATGTGTTGTTACTATAATACGTTAACTTTAAATAGTGATTTATTTAGTTTGTCAGTAGAGTGGAAGATGAAGGGAGCACATGACTTTTTTTTTTTTTTTTAATTCAACACTATATTGAATCCTTTTGGGAAGGAACCATTGTCTTGTTCTGTGTTTTTGTGGAGGCCTCATGTGTGGAGGTTTAATATATATTAGAATTTATTAAATATATTAGAGTACTGTTAGAGAGTAAGCAGCGTTCTTCTGAATGAGCTTTTGCTCTAGAACAAAAAGTATGTGCCTGAGCTGTATATCTCTGAAAGCTTTGTATTTACTTAAATCTGGCTCATTACTATAACAGCTAGCCACATTTAAAACTTGCTGTGTTACATTGAACCAGTGGCTGCACAGATACTTGCATGTGAAACAGTTTGCTACTAAAATAAACACAGGCATAAAGGCTTCCAGGATCAGGGCCAAGTTCGAATAAAGGGGAAGCAGTGCTTGCAAATACTGCTGTCAGTTGCAAAAACTGCACTGGGAAGATTTACACGCAGAAGTGTATCATTTGGAGGAGATTCAGTGAACACTTACAAGCAGTGACCTCTGGCAGCATGTTGGCTAATTCAGAGGCGAAGAAGGGGTGGTTTTGAATACGTGTGATAGGCAGCGTGTCTCTGCAAGCAGTAGGGTTATTGGAGTACGCTGGAGGTACTTGGTTGTTAATGTTTCTGCGGTAAGCTTTTGCAGATGGTTTGCTATGGAGATACCCGGGTGGATGTTGAAAACAAAGTTGAGTTTGCTCTGCGCATTTGCTGCTGCTGGGACCGAAGGGCAGCCGGAGCCTGACTTCAGATGTGTCACTGGGTGTATATTTAGGCACACTTCACTTCTTAGGAGCATGCTGTTTTGGGAATCGTAGGCTGCCTTAACTGGTACAGAAGGGCCCACGTTTCTACAGTGAAGCAGGAAGTAGCAGATATTTTTGTTTGTGGAAGTACTGCTCTTGGCTGCTCCATCTATTTATGTCACCGGAGCAGGGACCGCTCCTTGGGCTGTCTGGGCAGAAGTGGAAGGCTTTGAGGTAGTGGTCACTGGCAGGAGGATGCCCGCCCAAGAAGTCCCTGATCCAGACTGACTTCTCGGAAACGTAGGCGCAGCCTGCGTGGGATGCGCTGCTGCGGTGCCCTGCAGCCTGCCGGGGCTGCAGCACTGCTGCTGCGGGCTGCGTGGCTGTGCTCTGACAAGGGGCTCCAGTGCAGGCGGCTCTTTCGATGCAGAGTTCAATGTTTGGCCGTTGCTTTAAAGAAACTGTGTCGAGTTTTGGGAGCAGTCAGTGGAATTTGATTAGGTGTTGCATGAGATTTTTGTTGTGTAATGAGATATTTAAAAACTTTTCCACATTTCTTCTTCCTCCTTCCTTTCATGATCGTGTGTTTTGTTTTATTCCTCAGAAATCAGCAGATGCTTCTGTCTTTATAATAAAGCTGGTAGGGACAGTCCTTTCTCGAGGTTTTTGTGCAAGAGATACCCTCTCCTTTATTTATAGATAATCTAGAAGTGAATTACTTGGGATTTTTGTAGCCGTTTAAGCAATACATTACACCAAAAGCAGGGACTATTTCTTCATTGGTGTAAGTAAACTGGAGAAATACGACGTAGCAACTTTTCAAACCAATTGTACTTGAACTTGGCAGAGAAAAGGAGCCATTTCTATGCAAGTATGCGCGACCTTTCAGCAGAGCTATCTCACTGCCATTTATCTAAATTACATGGTGTTAAAAATATGGCCAAACAAGCCTGACTCTTTATTAATTATATGCACATTCTGCTTTTACAGGCTGAAATCTAATTTTATGATCACATCAACTTATCTTTTTGCCTTTTTGGATGAGGTCTAATGCAAATGTATACGATAGCATGTGTGTACATCTGTCAAAAGCAAAACAATATTCTAAACACTTGTCTTTCCCTCTCTTTTTCCCTTTCTTTCTGGGAACAGATTTAATAGAAAATGTTTACATAGCCTCAAGAAGCAGGAAGGAGCCCGAGTACCCCCAGGCCAGTGAGGTCCCCGAGCACAGGCCACAGGTGAACAGCATTACTGTTTCTAAGAAACGCAGCTGGCTGCAGCAGAGTACACACCGACCTCTTCCTCCTCCTCTGGAAGAAGAAAACACCTGTAAGGAAACGCATGGGGCTCTTGTCCTGGTACCCAAATCTCCCATCCTGCTTCCTGAACCCGCAGTGCTGCGGGCTCCTTCCATATCACCGCTGGGGCGGGAGCGCCCTGCGCGAAGCTGCGCTCCCGTCGGTACCCTGCCAAGCACCGCAAGCCCTGCTGCGCCGAGAAGTGCTGCTTTGGACTTTGGTGAGGATAACGACGCAGACGATGAAGGAGAAATATGGTACAACCCGATCCCTGAAGATGATGAGCCCAACTTGCCGAGGGTCCACCTTTTTGCTGTGAATAGCCCTGTTGCTGTGGGCTCCCCGACGGTTCGGTACAAACCCCCATCTGGGGGTGACATGGGGATGGCCATGGGTCCCCACGAGGGTCCCCCACGCTTCATGGAGACTGGGGGGGACAGTTGGACTGCTCAGCCCAGTGAAGCGAGTCAGGCCAATGCCACGCATCCTGGGGAGCCTGTGCAGCCGCACCGGCAGAGGTTTGCCTGCAAGGCTCCTGGTTTGCCAGCAGTAGACGACAATCCTGCCTTTAAGTGCCCTTCTACAGGTAAGAGGGTTCAGGAACATAAAAATGTGATGTCCTCTATTTTCTTTTAGAGGAATAATAAACCGTTCTTATGTCGCTCATTTCTCTTTCTCTTCCTTTTATCTTTATCAAGCAAACTTCTGTTGGAAATGCATGTCAGGTTCATAAAAAATGACTCAAACTGTGAGACTGATACCTGCTAAATGTAGAGCTGCACAGTGGTTTCTCAGTCAGTTTGTTCATGGCATGTCCAGATGTGGTTGTCCTCTCTGCTCTTCGGCCCCCACCTTGCTGAAGACAAAGGTTTTGCAAAGCAAGCTTGCTAAAGCGTGGTAACATGAGAGCACACTGGGTTTCCTTTGTTAGCTAGTGTCTAACCCTGGCCTTGGATTCCAGCCTCGAAGCTACTTAATGTCTGCAGAAATGTCTTTAACTTGCTGTCTGGGGCTTTGTTTAATAAAGACTTTTTGGGAGACCATATAAATGCTATTCATCACCTCGCTTTCTGTAATTGCTGTCTTGTTGACTGTCTCAGACTAATCTAATAGATTGGAGAGGAGTGGTTTTCACTTTCAGAAGCCAGCCTCTTTGTTCCTTGTTATCTTTGGCTGGGTGTTTGATAGCCTCATTTCCATAATTCCATTAGTGTGTGAATTCAGCATCTTATTAAAGATTTTTTCCCCAGTTTATTAAAAAAACCCAAACAAAAATAAAACCACACCAAACAAAAGTAAGCAGAAAAAAACCCCAACCCTTTCCAAAAAGGTATTATTTTTAATTACTGATGTGTCTTATATTATCTTGACCTTAACTCTAGTATCCTGTTGAGAGTTAGAAGCTTAGAATTAAAGGTCAGAAGGCAGGGCATTCGAGGTTCCCCTCTTTGGAGGAAGTTCGCACTTTCTTTGCGCTGACACTTAAGGGCCTGTATTTCTGCCTGGCTTGGCAGTGAGGACCTGAAAGGCCAGCGTGGGAGCCCAGGTGTCCAGTGCCCTCCGGAGGAGTCCCCCGTCCGGGTTGCCCGTGTCCAGCCTTGCCATCCCGGCAGGCTTCTTGCCCCGCATCCGTGTGTGCTGGGAGCTGCTGTGCCCGCATTCCCAGTGCGGAGGTTGCTTCTGGGAATGAGCTTGTTTTCAAAGGCACCAAAGCAACCGCTGTAAACAGCGGAACAAACACTCAGTTTTCTCTTCTGGGAACTCACATTTTGTTCTTTTTGTGGAAATGCTGCAGATACGAGCGTACTTTTAGTTGCAAAGTGTGTTCAAGTTATCGGGCATTTATTTAGAAATAGCTCACTTTATAGCTGCATTAAATACTTAGACTAATTATATTTACTTGCAAGATAGCTAAGAACATGATACTTCATCTAGATTTTTTTTTTCATTGTTAGAGCTCTAGGGGCTTTGGAGAAGTCAGTAACCACGGTTATTTAGGAAGGCTGTGTGTCCTGCAAACTGTTGACCCCCATTCAGGTGGTTAATCTTTCAATATATAGGTCACTAGTTCTTTAAAAAAAAAAAAAAAATCCCTTTATGTGAGAAGAAAAAAGTAAAAATTGTTTTCCTACTGAAGAAACATTTATTTCTGAAAGCAAAATTGCCCATTTGAAATGTCTCCTGAAACCAGGAGAAGAGTGTTATGAATTTCCCCTGATAGCTTTGTTATGCATTGAATTCATTAAGCAGCTTTAAATGCAGCTCTTCTTTTGCATGTATTGAATAGTGATCATGTTGAATAGATTAATTGATGAAGTGGATCCCTGCTGCTCAGTAATTGGCTTTATTATGGAGAAGTGGCTTAGTAGTTCTTTTTAATCCAGTTAAGTTTTCTACAGTTATTTTCAGTCAAGCTTAAAATGACAGCTCATCCATATAAAATTACTGCATGAAGGGCAACGTGGCCAATATCACTTTATTTGTGTTAGGACCTTGTCTGCATTACGCAACTGCTGTGAAATAGGTGTCTATATTCTTAGAAAGCTGGGTACATTGAGCAGTAACTCCTGACAAATACGCCATTACTGCTTTGGGGAAAAGTCTGCTTAACTTTCTTATTGATATGATTTTATATATGTCAGTATTGGTTAGCATTAGAATCTAAAGTACTAGATTTTGAGAAGCATGGACAGAAAAAAATGGGGCATTAGAAAAGCCAACAAGATACATTGTTGTTCATTTTGTCCTTTGCTGTTTTCTTCTTGGGATAATGCAATTAATTTTACCTTTAAAACTTTAAAGCTTGCTGCCTTATTTGGATTTCCAGTTTTGTAGAGAGAAAATGGTCATGGATTTTTTTCTTTTTTGCTATTTTTTGGGGGAGAGTCTTTATTAGACAGAAGATTAAGAAAAAATAGAAATGATAGAATTCAGTTACTGGGAGTCTTTCCGAACAGAGCAGCAAATAGATATTTCCTGTAAATGTTATCAATAAAATGGATTATAGTTGTAGAGGTGCCCCATAGTCTTAATTTACACCATTAGTTCCTGGTGTTAATCTGGTTACTTTCTACAGTAAATGCCATTTATGTTAATAGGATTTGTCAGGTAATTCCTTAGTGAATAATTCTAGCTGTGCTGGCTTTTAAAACGAAACTGATTAAAAATAAGGCGCTCCTATAGCAGAGCTTGAGAAAGTAATTAATGTATTTTGTTTATGACAAGTACACAAAAGGTAAGAGTAAGAAAATTTGGTAATGTCGTAACATAGAGCCAGCTTGTGCTCTTAGGTGTGTGGGAGAAGAATTTAAGTGGAAAGGACCCTGGAGGCAGTTTTTAATTTGATGTCTCCTTGCACAGGCAATATGGTTCTGACTGGAAAATAGGAATATTTTTTGTCATATATAGAATTTTTCATATTCCTTTTTTTTTTTTGCATATGTAAAATGTTAAAGTAAACTTGCTTTACAGCTGTTCAGGACTGAACTCTAACTGTATGTTCTTATAGATGTATTACCTGCAAAAATGTTGAAGAAAAACACCCCTTTATAATGTAGGCTGCTGCAATAGATTTACGTCGTGGAGCTCTGAATAGCGCCTTCTGAAGAATTTGTAATATTTTTGCTTTTGGGGAGGATTACTGTTGGGATTAGTGTCCACCTAATCAGTGGAATCATCTCTCATGCATCTGTGTCTCAGAGACATCCTGGTAGGACTTGTGCATTGTAGCTTGCCAGGATCTGGACTGTGCTTTTGCTACTGCAAATGTACGCGTTAGCAGCCTGGATGGAACGTCCTGGTAGGAATCACCATAAAAAGGTTTCTTTTCAGCATTGTAGGAAGTGAAGGTTGATACCATTTTCCCACTTCGCCTCAATATATGCCAACTGGAGCTTGATTTAAATCCTAATTGAAACTACAGTGCTCTTTCTCCACTGAGACCGTGACCAGCATCCTGGTTTTCAAATACGTCTTCTGGGGCCAACACAGGCAAATATTTTGCATGCTTAGATATTGCAAGTGAGCTTCCAGCAGTATACATGGAGTATACTGGGCAGCAGATCCTATTTATCAGCTTCCTTGCACTCATTGCAAATACTGCTTGCTTAATTTTATTTTTTTTCCAGATGGAAGGTGCTTTGTGTTTGAACTGTTTTCCAAGTGCAAGGAGCTTTGGCTTCATAAAGCAAAAAAACATTCATGCGAAGTATTTGTGTAATGTCTGAGGTATCAGAAGGGTTTGATATATGGTAGAAAGGTCCCTTTGCTCCCTCTTTCTCCTGTGGAGCTGAAGCCAGTTTGTCAGCAGGGTTTTGGGGAGCTTGTGCACATACTTTTGAAGGTCGAGAGCTTATCCGTGCATGTGTCTTTGATCCCTGGGGTGACAGTGCCGTAAAGACCTGCTGGTGAAAGAGGCAAAAGGATGTAGCAGCCGTGGAGCGGAAGCAGTTGAAAACAGTTGCTGCCTTTTTCAGTTTCTGACTCGTACTGAGTAACCGTTTATGTCCTCGGACTGGGGGAACGGGGGCAAAGCTCCTTTTCGTGCCGTGGAAGACACGGGGAGGGGAGGCAGTCTTCGTGAGAGCAGCCCCCTCGGGCGGCGCTTGGCGGCGGCCGCGGGGCTGCCGCTCGCGCCCTGCGTCGGAGCAGAGCCGGCTGTGGCTTACGCGTGTGGCAGGATCACCGGCGTCCACAGCGTCTGCAGCGCACTCGCTCGTCTTGGTAGATACTGAACTCTTAAGCCTGGGCAGAGATCCGGGTGCTGTTGCACACGCCTGTTCCTCCTAACGAGGTGCCGCTGTCGAGGGGGCTGTGAGGGTCGCCGCCGGGATGAAGAGCGGGCAGTGGTCAGCCCTTCGCCTCTCCTCTCCCCCTCACCTCTTGGGGGTTACTCCCTAGTCACTTCCCATTTTAACTAACGGTCTATTTAAAGCAATAGTTTTTAACCTCTAGCTCCTGTAAAAGTGATCCTTGGGTTTGATGGGTTTGTCACAGCTTAATTGATGTTACTGCCCATAGTGTTTGAAGGTAACAAACTGCCGTTACGCAGTTCTTAGAAATTTTTTAACCTTTTAATAATCTCTCCATTCCTTGACTCTGAAGCATGATGTGGGATGGAACTCAGAGGCTGCATTGGTCAAAATAGTATTTTTAATAGGGGTAAAAAAAGACTTTTTTTTACAGGTTAAAAGAGGAGATTCTTCAATTTATTTAGATAATTAAGATCTTACATAAAAATTGGGATAGAATGGAATTATTTCTAAAATTTCTTTTTCTTTTAAGGATTTTTTTCCCAGTTGCTGATATGGATAGAGGCGATGCTTTTGTTGTATCTTAATTGAAATTGCTCAAATTTGATATACCACGAATTGCATTTACAGTTGTACTATGAAGTTTTATATTGAAACAGGTCTGGAACTATCTGAGCATGAAAAGGCGGAATGGGCCTGCGCCTGAGTAATTTTGCAGCCTCTGGCATCAGTAGAGCTGTGCCTTTTCTGTCGGTTGAGGATCCAGATCAGTACTACTTGTGGCATCTAGCACAGAAAAACAATAGCCCTTTTTCACTCGCCCATCATTTGTGACAAGAACAATTTTGAGATATTTGGGCTTTTCTGTTTTGATTTGCCACTTTTTCATTTTTTTTAATACATTTACCCCATAAGTCATTGGGTTGATCTAAAAATAATAAAAGAATAATGAAAAATCTAGGCAGGAGGGAGACTTTGGTTTTGAAAGTTACACACCCTCAGTGTAAGCTGTATTTTCTTTTTCTCTTTTTGAAACTAAATGGCTTAGAGCTTCAACACTAATGCCATTATTTTAGAGAAGATGCTTTCAGTATTAGATGTAGCGTACTTACTAATTATGTCTGGAGAATGGTAGGAAAAATTAAATTACATATCAGCTTTACTTTGGTCAGATCTCTCAGCGTTTCCATTAGCTACGAGAGTGGCCATTTGATACTTCAGTAGCTCGCTGTAATAAGGAACCGATGGTTTTCTGACTTACTCATTCACCTCAACTCATCGTCCCAAAACCAAGTTACAGGTTTTCTGAGGAACTTTGGAATAGCTCAGAAACCCTACCTCAAAGCCATGAGGAATGTTCCCTGTAGAACAGGGTCATCGAATATGCCCGTGACCCAGGGTACGCTGCTGGCAGTCGGTGTGACGGTGGTATGCGTGCCCAAGCGCACGTAAACAGCGTGAAGCGGGGTCAGACAAGCATTTTTACCGCGCGGAATCATCGCGTATGTCTGTGCTGTCAGTGCTTGAGGTAGTGCGAGTCCCCGCTTCCCGTGGGGCGGCGTTGCGTAGGGGCGCGCTCTGCCCGCGCCGCCCCCTCGGCCGAGGGGACAGCAGCC